>NW_027461772.1:300000-537809 GCF_050947455.1 Rhinoderma darwinii
TGACCGTCTTCTGCGCTGACCAGAGTTCGGTGACTGCACTCGTCCAGACCTGTGAGGAGTTCGGACGCGCTTCAGGGGCAAAAGTCAACTGCGGGAAGTCGGAAGCCATGCTCTTCGGAAAGTGGTACCTGCCTTCTCCTGCCTCCTTCCCGTTTACTATCAAGCCGGACTTCATCAAAATTCTGGGAGTCTGGTTCGGTAAGGAAGGTGCAGCCCTAAAGTCGTGGGAAGAACGCTTGGCCAAAGTCAACCAAAGGATCGGACTGTGGAGCCTCAGACAACTCACTATTGAGGGCAAAGCAATGGTCCTGCGTAACGAAGTCTTGCCTGTGCTACAATACACTGCACAGGCATGGCCCCCTCTTGCCACCGTCTCGAGGGCCATTACCAGGACTGTGTTTCGCTTCATCTGGGGCTCGAAAATGGACAGAGTAAAGCGGACTGTTATGTACAAGGAGCCCCGCAAAGGTGGGAAGGGTATACCCGACATTCCCACTCTGCTGCGGATCGCTTTTGTATGTGACTGTGTTCGTAGGACTCTGAGGACAGCAAACGGCTCTGCGGGCAAGGCCATGTCCCGCTACTTCCTCCTTCCCCTCTGGCGAGGTTTTGGCTGGGACAAGTGGGACAGCTCCTTCCCTTACAACTGGCACGCTCCCTGGTTCTACGGAGATGTCGTCCGGTTCGTGAGGGAGCATCAACTGGAGGGTCTTAAGCCCGACTTGTGGAAACCTAAGACGATCCACAAGCACATCAGAGCAAAGGACTCACTGGAGTCTGTTCCAGGGCTTCATGCCGACACGTTGGAGACTGTTTGGACTAACGTGTCATCTGGCAGGTTGACCAACGGGCACAAGGACATTTCATGGATGGCCATCCAGGGAGGACTGCCTCTTAGGTCATTCATGCATGCCCGCAACCTGTGCAAGACCCGGTACTGCCCCAGGTGCCCCTTCACGGAGGAAACATCTTTGCACATTTTCTGGCAGTGCCCCTTTGCACAGGGTCTGTTGAAAGCCTTGGAACATGAACTCAAGGACTCAGTACCCAGGAACAGACTGTCGTACCGCTCGGTACTTTATGGACTATTTCCTGGGAATACCACGGATGGAGCAATCCAGGAAGCCTGGCGCCTTATGAACTGCTTTAAGGACGCTATATGGTTTGCCAGGAACCGTCTGATTTTGCGGAGAGAGAGTGTGTCCGTCCAGGACTGCCGCAGGCTGATCCACAGCCTGCTCAGAGACTATTCCACCTGGGACAGCCCGGACGTCGATGAGGAAGAGGACTGATACTCCCCTTCCCCCCCACTCTCCCTTCTTGTGTGTTGTCTTTCAATAAAGCTTCGGGCCTGTGATTTCCCCCTTCCCTATCCCCTCCTACCCACTCCCCTATCCCATCACTTGTCTGTAATGCTTTGTTGTTTGGCGTTAGTGAATGCAAGAATGTTAGTGTAGCATGTGGTGTAATGTATAGCATAGGCTAGCCTGTACTGTGTATTATACTGTCATGTTATGTTTGACGACTGTTATTATTTATTATTTGCTGCTTCATGGCTTGCGCTGCGTCGCAGTAATGTTTGTATGATGACGATTGATTGTCAATAAAGCAATTTTCAATCTGTTCTTATCAGTCCTTGTAAGGATAGATAGCTCGGAGAACCACTGGGGGCTATAAACACTAGCTTAGCGATCCAAGAGCGTTCCAGACGAAGCCGGCGACGAACTGCGGAGAAGAACCAGCGAAGACGACGATCCAGAAGGGAGAAGCCGCCATCGAGGAAGAAGCTCCGGGAGATCGCTGCCGGGAAGAAGAAGGAGAACTTCGGAGAAGAGCCGCTGCTGAAGGGGATCTTCGAAGAAGCTCGGCCGCAGAAGAAGAAGCTCGACGAGGAACCGCTGCGGAAGAAATTTCGTGGAAGAACCTCGGCCAGCAAGGAGAAGATTTGCATAGCTCCGCCCCCTTCGGGAAAGAGCTATCGAAGATCCTCCCCAAGCGACAGGAACAGCTGGAAGAAGCCATGGCCTCAACCAGCAACCCTGCCACCCAGAAGGAGAAGGCAGATGGAGCAGGTGAGCCGGCCCAGGCCAGGACATCTCCTCCTGAAGCCTCCTCAAGCCAACAGGCCACCAGGAAGCCGAACCAGGCTGCTCCAACCCTGGAGCCCTGGATGAAGCAGACGGTGGCCCTGAAGCTCAAGGAGGTGGACGGGAGAGTGCCGGACATGACGGAAGAAGTGTTCTGCCAGAAGATGCTCCTGGATCAGGGCTTCGCTAAGCCGGAGACCATCAGTATCCAGGCCTTCATGACCGGGATGTTCTTCGTGACCTTCGCTTCGATCAACATCTGCAGAAGGTACTGGGAGATGGTGAAAGCGGCGAGGCCTGAATCCCCTTTCTCTCGCTTTGTGGGCAACTGCCCTGTCCAAAGAGAGGAAAGGCGGGTGACGGTCTCAATGCGGAACCCACACACCCCCGGCAAAGACATCACCACGCTCCTGAAGCGGTTCTGCACAGTGGTGAGGGAACCCACCCACATCCTGAACGGACTCGGCTTCTGGACTGGCAAGTGGTCGGTAATCGTCCGACTGAACAAGGATTCGAGCGCGGAAGACGGCCTCCAGCACCTGCCCCAGTCATTCTCGCTGGGCAACTCCTACGGCCTCATCTACTACCCGGACATGCCGCAGATCTGCAGGAGATGCAGCAAGAAGGGTCATTCGGTGAAGGACTGCAAGGAGGACGCCTGCAAGAACTGCCGGGTAACAGGACACGAGACCAAAGACTGCCCGAAACGGACAATGTGCAACCTCTGCGGACAAGCAGCCCACTCTTACAAGGACTGCCCGAAGAGGGATCGATCCTGGGCAACTGTAGCAGCGAAAGCTCCAGCCAGAGGGAACCCCGCCCCAGCCAGAGCTCCAGCGGCACAGAAGACCGGGAAAAAGAAGGATGGTAAGAAGACGACAGTCCCTCCCCCCCCTCTCCCGGCCCTCCCTCGCCCTACCCTTCCCACCCTCCCTCGCCCGGCCCTCCCCACCCCCCCGTCCCCAACCCCTGTCACCCCCACTGAGGCTCTCACCTTCTCCTACCCACCCATCTCAGTGGTCCTGTCACCTGCACCTCTCCCAACCCAGCCTCCCTTCTCCCCAGCTCCAGCAGCACTAACATCTTCCCCTCCAGCTGCTGGAGTCCTCTCCCTGGAGGATTTTCCCCCTCTTGTCTCCTCAGGTGCCATCCAGAGGAAGAGAAAGGTGAGGGACAGCCCAGCTGCTGAGTCCTCAAAGAGACAAGTCGTGGAAATCTGCGAAGATTCCCTTGCGCAGCAGGAGGAAATGGAGCAGATGGTGGAGGAACTCGTGTCTGAACCTGAGGTCATCGACTTCACAACAGACATCCAGGTGGCTACAATCCTGGAACAATTTTTGTCAGAGGGCCTGCTGGATCTTCCGGACCCGCCAGGCTCCAGAGAGGAGGATCCGCCCGACCGGACTGGTAACTAAGGTGTATCGTTTGCACTAACCTTCTTTATTCTCCCCCATGGCTGCTAAACTTAACATCTTTAGCCTCAATGTGAGGAGTGTTAGAGATAGGACTAGATGTCAGATGGTGCTAACTTTTCTTTCCAAGCAGTCGAGTGATGTATTTATGCTGCAGGAATGTACTCTCCCCTCTTCCAGGTCATACCATCATCTGGCCAGGCAGTGGACCCATGGCCCGTCCTACTGGTCTGGTGGGGGCGACTGTAAGTCTGCAGGGGTTGCCATCCTGATTAGGGGAAGCGTATTTACTGTTGACTCTGTCCAGGAGCTCGTCTGCGGCCGCTTGTTGGTCGTAGACGGTTCCTGGGCGGGAGAGCCGATTAGGCTCATCAACGTGTACGCTCCCCCTATGAAGGCTGAGCGCCTGGAACTATTCCAGACCCTGCGGACCCAGCTCGCCACCACTAGGGCAGTGGTGATGGCCGGGGACTTCAACTGCCCCATCGAAGAGGATGGACGAAGTTCCGGCACTTCAATCAAGCTGGATGTCAGTTCCAAACTGCTTATCGAGATGGTAGCCGAAGCATCCTTGCAGGACGTTGTGGGCTCCATGGGGATCGGCTCTGTGAACTATTCATGGAGCCGACCCGATGGCTCACTTCGTTCTCGGATTGACTTTGTGTTCACCTCCCGGGCAGTCAAGCAGCATGGGCACTCCATGGTCCCCTGCTTCTTCTCTGACCACAGGACCATTCTCTTCCAGGGTGCCATCGGCCACGGTTTTCCTCCCGGCCCTGGCTCCTGGAAGCTGAATTGTGCCCTGCTGGAAAGAGAAGAGGTACTGGCGGAACTTAGAGACGCCTATATTGTTTGGAGGAATGATAAAGTTTTCTTTGACAAAACCTGTGACTGGTGGGAATATGTTAAAGTTGAATTTCGTTGTTTCTTTCAGGCAAAAAGTCGTCAACAGGCGTGTGAGAGGAAGAGAGACTTCAGAGAGATGCAGCGTCAGCTGCGATCCCTGCAAGACCTCCTTCAATGCGGCTGGGACGTCAGGAAGGAGCTGGAGGAAGCCAAAAAGGGCCTGAAAAGGCACTTTGAGGAGGAATCCAAGCGAATTGTCTTTCGTTCCAAGGTGGAGAACCTGGAGAAGGGTGAGAAATGTAACTCGTTCTTTTTCAGGAAACTCCATGCCGGCCACACGCCCCTGAAGGAACTCCGAGATGAGACCGGAAACATGCATTCTGGGAAGAAGGAGGTGATGGGAGTCGTCACAGACTACTACCGAAGCCTCTACTCCCGGAAAACCACTGACCCCGAAGCCGCCGATAAATTCCTGTCAGGTATCACTAACCATCTTGATCCTGCAGGTACGGAGGCTATGGACGTACCCCTGACGGTGGAGGAACTGCTCTCTGCCGCTAAATCCTTCAGACCCGGCAGGACCCCGGGCAGTGATGGTCTCCCAGCAGAGCTCTATGTAGCGCTGGGGGACTTGATCTGTCCGGACCTGCTGGAGCTCTATGAGGAGATGGTGGTGGAGGGTAGAATGCCACCGTCCTTGAGAGAAGGCATGATCACGATCTTGTATAAGCGGAAGGGGGAGAGATGTGACCTGAAAAACTGGCGTCCCATCTCTCTCCTGAACGTGGACTACAAGATCCTCGCCAAAGTATTGACCAACAGACTGAAGGTTGTCATCGGACAGATCATCGGATCGGACCAAACCTGCGGCATTCCTGGCCGTAGGGTGGCCGACAGTCTTGCCCTGGTGAGGGACACGGTGCATTACATGCAAAGCCGCCGTACACACGCGGCCCTGGTCAGTCTGGATCAGGAGAAGGCTTTTGACCGGGTCTCTCACGAATTCATGGGTAAGGCTCTGCGTAGGCTGCGGCTTGGCAGGTTGTTCTGTTTGTATGTTAACCTGATGTATTGCGACATTTACAGCTCGGTGCTGGTGAACGGCTGGAAGACTGACCCCTTTCCTGTATCGTCGGGGGTTAGACAAGGCTGTCCTCTTTCACCTCTCCTTTTTGTTTGTGTTATAGAGCTCTTCGCAGAGGCTATCCGGCAGAATGGAGAGATCAGAGGGATCACCGCACCAGGTCCAGGACACTTCGAGGTCAAATGCTCGCTGTACATGGACGACGTGACCGTCTTCTGCGCTGACCAGAGTTCGGTGACTGCACTCGTCCAGACCTGTGAGGAGTTCGGACGCGCTTCAGGGGCAAAAGTCAACTGCGGGAAGTCGGAAGCCATGCTCTTCGGAAAGTGGTACCTGCCTTCTCCTGCCTCCTTCCCGTTTACTATCAAGCCGGACTTCATCAAAATTCTGGGAGTCTGGTTCGGTAAGGAAGGTGCAGCCCTAAAGTCGTGGGAAGAACGCTTGGCCAAAGTCAACCAAAGGATCGGACTGTGGAGCCTCAGACAACTCACTATTGAGGGCAAAGCAATGGTCCTGCGTAACGAAGTCTTGCCTGTGCTACAATACACTGCACAGGCATGGCCCCCTCTTGCAACGGTCTCGAGGGCCATTACCAGGACTGTGTTTCGCTTCATCTGGGGCTCGAAAATGGACAGAGTAAAGCGGACTGTTATGTACAAGGAGCCCCGCAAAGGTGGGAAGGGTATACCCGACATTCCCACTCTGCTGCGGATCGCTTTTGTATGTGACTGTGTTCGTAGGACTCTGAGGACAGCAAACGGCTCTGCGGGCAAGGCCATGTCCCGCTACTTCCTCCTTCCCCTCTGGCGAGGTTTTGGCTGGGATAAGTGGGACAGCTCCTTCCCTTACAACTGGCACGCTCCCTGGTTCTACGGAGATGTCGTCCGGTTTGTGAGGGAGCATCAACTGGAGGGTCTTAAGCCCGACTTGTGGAAACCTAAGACGATCCACAAGCACATCAGAGCAAAGGACTCACTGGAGTTTGTTCCAGGGCTTCATGCCGACACGTTGGAGACTGTTTGGACTAACGTGTCATCTGGCAGGTTGACCAACGGGCACAAGGACATTTCATGGATGGCCATCCAGGGAGGACTGCCTCTTAGGTCATTCATGCATGCCCGCAACCTGTGCAAGACCCGGTACTGCCCCAGGTGCCCCTTCACGGAGGAAACATCTTTGCACATTTTCTGGCAGTGCCCCTTTGCACAGGGTCTGTTGAAAGCCTTGGAACACGAACTCAAGGACTCAGTTCCCAGGAACAGACTGTCGTACCGCTCGGTACTTTATGGACTATTTCCTGGGAATACCACGGATGGAGCAATCCAGGAAGCCTGGCGCCTTATGAACTGTTTTAAGGACGCTATATGGTTCGCCAGGAATCGTCTGATTTTGCGGAGAGAGAGTGTGTCCGTCCAGGACTGCCGCAGGCTGATCCACAGCCTGCTCAGAGACTATTCCACCTGGGACAGCCCGGACGTCGATGAGGAAGAGGACTGATACTCCCCTTCCCCCCACTCTCCCTTCTTGTGTGTTGTCTTTCAATAAAGCTTCGGGCCTGTGATTTCCCGCTTCCCTATCCCCTCCTACCCACTCCCCTATCCCATCACTTGTCTGTAATGCTTTGTTGTTTGGCTTTAGTGAATGCAAGAATGTTAGTGTAGCATGTGGTGTAATGTATAGCATAGGCTAGCCTGTACTGTGTATTATACTGTCATGTTATGTTTGACGACTGTTATTATTTATTATTTGCTGCTTCATGGCTCGCGCTGCGTCGCAGTAATGTTTGTATGATGACGATTGATTGTCAATAAAGCATTTTTCAATCAAAAAATCTGTTCTTATCAGTCCTTGTAAGGATAGATAGCTCGGAGAACCACTGGGGGCTATAAACACTAGCTCAGCGATCCAAGAGCGTTCCAGACGAAGCCGGCGACGAACAGCGGAGAAGAACCACCGAAGACGACGATCCAGAAGGGAGAAGCCGCCATCGGGGAAGAAGCTCCGGGAGATCGCTGCCGGGAAGAAGAAGGAGAACTTCGGAGAAGAGCCGCTGCTGAAGGGGATCTTCGAAGAAGCTCGGCCGCAGAAGAAGAAGCTCGACGAGGAACCGCTGCGGAAGAAATTTCGTGGAAGAACCTCGGCCAGCAAGGAGAAGATTTGCATAGCTCCGCCCCCTTCGGGAAAGAGCTATCGAAGATCCTCCCCAAGCGACAGGAACAGCTGGAAGAAGCCATGGCCTCAACCAGCAACCCTGCCACCCAGAAGAAGAAGGCTGATGGACCAGGTGAGCCGACCCAGGCCAGGACATCTCCTCCTGAAGCCTCCTCAGGCCAACAGGCCACCAGGAAGCCGAACCAGGCTGCTCCAACCCTGGAGCCCTGGATGAAGCAGACGGTGGCCCTGAAGCTGAAGGAGGTGGACGGGAGAGTGCCGGACATGACGGAAGAAGTGTTCTGCCAGAAGATGCTCCTGGACCAGGGCTTCGCTAAGCCGGAGACCATCAGCATCCAGGCCTTCATGACCGGGATGTTCTTCGTGACCTTTGCATCGATCAACATCTGCAGAAGGTACTGGGAGATGGTGAAAGCGGCGAGGCCTGAATCCCCTTTCTCTCGCTTTGTGGGCAACTGCCCTGTCCAAAGAGAGGAAAGGCGGGTGACGGTCTCAATGCGGAACCCACACACCCCCGGCAAAGACATCACCACGCTCCTGAAGCGGTTCTGCACAGTGGTGAGGGAACCCACCCACATCCTGAACGGACTCGGCTTCTGGACTGGCAAGTGGTCGGTAATCGTCCGACTGAACAAGGATTCGAGCGCGGAAGACGGCCTCCAGCACCTGCCCCAGTCATTCTCGCTGGGCAACTCCTACGGCCTCATCTACTACCCGGACATGCCGCAGATCTGCAGGAGATGCAGCAAGAAGGGTCATTCGGTGAAGGACTGCAAGGAGGACGCCTGCAAGAACTGCCGGGTAACAGGACACGAGACCAAAGACTGCCCGAAACGGACAATGTGCAACCTCTGCGGACAAGCAGCCCACTCCTACAAGGACTGCCCGAAGAGGGATCGATCCTGGGCAACTGTAGCGGCGAAAGCTCCGGCCAGAGGGAACCCCGCCCCAACCAGAGCTCCAGCGGCGCAGAAGACCGGGAATAAGAAGGATGGTAAGAAGACGACAGTCCCTCCCCCCCGTCTCCCGGCCCTCCCTCGCCCTACCCTTCCCACCCTCCCTCGCCCGGCCCTCCCCACCCCCCCGTCCCCAACCCCTGTCACCCCCACTGAGGCTCTCACCTTCTCCTACCCACCCATCTCAGTGGTCCTGTCACCTGCACCTCTCCCAACCCAGCCTCCCTTCTCCCCAGCTCCAGCAGCACTAACATCTTCCCCTCCAGCTGCTGGAGTCCTCTCCCTGGAGGATTTTCCCCCTCTTGTCTCCTCAGGTGCCATCCAGAGGAAGAGAAAGGTGAGGGACAGCCCAGCTGCTGAGTCCTCAAAGCGACAAGTCGTGGAAATCTGCGAAGATTCCCTTGCGCAGCAGGAGGAAATGGAGCAGATGGTGGAGGAACTCGTGTCTGAACCTGAGGTCATCGACTTCACAACAGACATCCAGGTGGCTACAATCCTGGAACAATTTTTGTCAGAGGGCCTGCTGGATCTTTCGGACCCGCCAGGAGAGGAGGATCCGCCCGACCGGACTGGTAACTAAGGTGTATCGTTTGCACTAACCTTCTTTATTCTCCCCCATGGCTGCTAAACTTGACATCTTTAGCCTCAATGTGAGGAGTGTTAGAGATAGGACTAGATGTCAGATGGTGCTAACTTTTCTTTCCAAGCAGTCGAGTGATGTATTTATGCTGCAGGAATGTACTCTCCCCTCTTCCAGGTCATACCATCATCTGGCCAGGCAGTGGACCCATGGCCCGTCCTACTGGTCTGGTGGGGGCGACTGTAAGTCTGCAGGGGTTGCCATCCTGATTAGGGGAAGCGTATTTACTGTTGACTCTGTCCAGGAGCTCGCCTGCGGCCGCTTGTTGGTCGTAGACGGTTCCTGGGCAGGAGAGCCGATTAGGCTCATCAACGTGTACTCTCCCCCTATGAAGGCTGAGCGCCTGGAACTATTCCAGACCCTGCGGACCCAGCTCGCCACCACTAGGGCAGTGGTGATGGCCGGGGACTTCAACTGCCCCATCGAAGAGGATGGACGAAGTTCCGGCACTTCAATCAAACTGGATGTCAGTTCCAAACTGCTTATCGAGATGGTAACCGAAGCATCCTTGCAGGACGTTGTGGGCTCCATGGGGATCGGCTCTGTGAACTATTCATGGAGCCGACCCGATGGCTCACTTCGTTCTCGGATTGACTTTGTGTTCACCTCCCGGGCAGTCAAGCAGCATGGGCACTCCATGGTCCCCTGCTTCTTCTCTGACCACAGGGCCATTCTCTTCCAGGGTGCCATCGGCCACGGTTTTCCTCCCGGCCCTGGCTCCTGGAAGCTGAATTGTGCCCTGCTGGAAAGAGAGGAGGTACTGGCGGAACTTAGAGACGCCTATATTGTTTGGAGGAATGATAAAGTTTTCTTTGACAAAACCTGTGACTGGTGGGAATATGTTAAAGTTGAATTTCGTTGTTTCTTTCAGGCAAAAAGTCGTCAACAGGCGTGTGAGAGGAAGAGAGACTTCAGAGAGATGCAGCGTCAGCTGCGATCCCTGCAAGACCTCCTTCAATGCGGCTGGGACGTCAGGAAGGAGCTGGAGGAAGCCAAAAAGGGCCTGAAAAGGCACTTTGAGGAGGAATCCAAGCGAATTGTCTTTCGTTCCAAGGTGGAGAACCTGGAGAAGGGTGAGAAATGTAACTCGTTCTTTTTCAGGAAACTCCATGCCGGCCACACGCCCCTGAGGGAACTCCGAGATGAGACCGGAAACATGCATTCTGGGAAGAAGGAGGTGATGGGAGTCGTCACAGACTACTACCGAAGCCTCTACTCCCGGAAAACCACTGACCCCGAAGCCGCCGATAAATTCCTGTCAGGTATCACTAATCATCTTGATCCTGCAGGCACGGAGGCTACGGACGTACCCCTGACGGTGGAGGAACTGCTCTCTGCCGCTAAATCCTTCAGACCCGGCAGGACCCCGGGCAGTGATGGTCTCCCAGCAGAGCTCTATGTAGCGCTGGGGGACTTGATCTGTCCGGACCTGCTGGAGCTCTATGAGGAGATGGTGGTGGAGGGTAGAATGCCACCGTCCTTGAGAGAAGGCATGATCACGATCTTGTATAAGCGGAAGGGGGAGAGATGTGACCTGAAAAACTGGCGTCCCATCTCTCTCCTGAACGTGGACTACAAGATCCTCGCCAAAGTATTGACCAACAGACTGAAGGTTGTCATCGGACAGATCATCGGATCGGACCAAACCTGCGGCATTCCTGGCCGTAGGGTGGCCGACAGTCTTGCCCTGGTGAGGGACACGGTGCATTACATGCAAAGCCGCCGTACACACGCGGCCCTGGTCAGTCTGGATCAGGAGAAGGCTTTTGACCGGGTCTCTCACGAATTCATGGGTAAGGCTCTGCGTAGGCTGCGGCTTGGCAGGTTGTTCTGTTTGTATGTTAACCTGATGTATTGCGACATTTACAGCTCGGTGCTGGTGAACGGCTGGAAGACTGACCCCTTTCCTGTATCGTCGGGGGTTAGACAAGGCTGTCCTCTTTCACCTCTCCTTTTTGTTTGTGTTATAGAGCTCTTCGCAGAGGCTATCCGGCAGAATGGAGAGATCAGAGGGATCACCGCACCAGGTCCAGGACACTTCGAGGTCAAATGCTCGCTGTACATGGACGACGTGACCGTCTTCTGCGCTGACCAGAGTTCGGTGACTGCACTCGTCCAGACCTGCGAGGAGTTCGGACGCGCTTCAGGGGCAAAAGTCAACTGCGGGAAGTCGGAAGCCATGCTCTTCGGAAAGTGGTACCTGCCTTCTCCTGCCTCCTTCCCGTTTACTATCAAGCCGGACTTCATCAAAATTCTGGGAGTCTGGTTCGGTAAGGAAGGTGCAGCCCTAAAGTCGTGGGAAGAACGCTTGGCCAAAGTCAACCAAAGGATCGGACTGTGGAGCCTCAGACAACTCACTATTGAGGGCAAAGCAATGGTCCTGCGTAACGAAGTCTTGCCTGTGCTACAATACACTGCACAGGCATGGCCCCCTCTTGCCACCGTCTCGAGGGCCATTACCAGGACTGTGTTTCGCTTCATCTGGGGCTCGAAAATGGACAGAGTAAAGCGGACTGTTATGTACAAGGAGCCCCGCAAAGGTGGGAAGGGTATACCCGACATTCCCACTCTGCTGCGGATCGCTTTTGTATGTGACTGTGTTCGTAGGACTCTGAGGACAGCAAACGGCTCTGCGGGCAAGGCCATGTCCCGCTACTTCCTCCTTCCCCTCTGGCGAGGTTTTGGCTGGGACAAGTGGGACAGCTCCTTCCCTTACAACTGGCACGCTCCCTGGTTCTACGGAGATGTCGTCCGGTTTGTGAGGGAGCATCAACTGGAGGGTCTTAAGCCCGACTTGTGGAAACCTAAGACGATCCACAAGCACATCAGAGCAAAGGACTCACTGGAGTCTGTTCCAGGGCTTCATGCCGACACGTTGGAGACTGTTTGGACTAACGTGTCATCTGGCAGGTTGACCAACGGGCACAAGGACATTTCATGGATGGCCATCCAGGGAGGACTGCCTCTTAGGTCATTCATGCATGCCCGCAACCTGTGCAAGACCCGGTACTGCCCCAGGTGCCCCTTCACGGAGGAAACATCTTTGCACATTTTCTGGCAGTGCCCCTTTGCACAGGGTCTGTTGAAAGCCTTGGAACATGAACTCAAGGACTCAGTACCCAGGAACAGACTGTCGTACCGCTCGGTACTTTATGGACTATTTCCTGGGAATACCACGGATGGAGCAATCCAGGAAGCCTGGCGCCTTATGAACTGCTTCAAGGACGCTATATGGTTTGCCAGGAACCGTCTGATTTTGCGGAGAGAGAGTGTGTCCGTCCAGGACTGCCGCAGGCTGATCCACAGCCTGCTCAGAGACTATTCCACCTGGGACAGCCCGGACGTCGATGAGGAAGAGGACTGATACTCCCCTTCCCCCCACTCTCCCTTCTTGTGTGTTGTCTTTCAATAAAGCTTCGGGCCTGTGATTTCCCCCTTCCCTATCCCCTCCTACCCACTCCCCTATCCCATCACTTGTCTGTAATGCTTTGTTGTTTGGCGTTAGTGAATGCAAGAATGTTAGTGTAGCATGTGGTGTAATGTATAGCATAGGCTAGCCTGTACCGTGTATTATACTGTCATGTTATGTTTGCCGACTGTTATTATTTATTATTTGCTGCTTCATGGCTTGCGCTGCGTCGCAGTAATGTTTGTATGATGACGATTGATTGTCAATAAAGCAATTTTCAATCAAAAATCTGTTCTTATCAGTTTAATATCTGATACGTCCCCTATCTGGGGACCATATATTAAATGGATTTTTAGAACAGGGAGATGGAAATAGAGCTTGCTCTGTCCACTCCACGCATTGACCTGGTATTGCAGTATTTCCAGGACCGGTGCACCCTTCCCTTATGTGTTGACTAAAATCAGATTCCAAAAGTGCTATTTGTGTTTGCTATTGTTTTTGTCTTTCTGATGGGATCTCCCCTTTTAATCCCATTATTTCAACACCTGTTGGACAATGCATTTGTACAGTCATGTGTGATAATGAGCTCATTTATTAAATGCAATTAATTAATACATTGCCACCTCTTGTTGTGTGTGTGTGTGTGTGTGTGTGTGTCTTCTGTGTTTCTGTGTTTCCGGCATTTCACATTGGAACAGCTCATTCACCTTCCTTGTCTTCTCTCCGCCCTCCCTCCTAGGTAAGTTAAAGAGCTGCACCTGAGCCAGCCACTGATTGATGCAGCACCACAGTCAAATAGTGGAGTGGAGTGGAGTAGGGGAACAGCAAACAGCCATTAAAGCAGCCAGCCGCCTACCCGCCACAATGGACCTACCTGTGTACACTAGATGGATGTGATGGAATGTACTGTCGTCCCTACATTTCAAGAAGAAGTAAGAATTGCAGTTGCAACAAACCCTTGCTTGCCTACAAAGAGAGCAGCAATTTGGATTTGTTACTTTGTTACCTGGAAGAATAACAAACTGTGCAAGGATGGAGGTTGTAGGAGCAAGGAGAAGTTGTCTGTAAAGTTGGTGGATGCTTATTTTCCATTTTGCAGTCCCTTGTCTCCCTCTTGTGGCCTCCTGGAGGCAAATAAATGTGCAAAAAAAAGACAGCCTGGCGGCCGGCTGTTGCAGTGTTGCCCTCTCAGGCAACACTGAGTGACTGACTGAGCCTCACCGTCTTATATAAAGTTCAGACGGAACTTTGCACGTGTCATAGTGGAGCCCTCAGGATTCCAGAGCCAGCTTTCTGACATCATAATGGGGCCTCAGAGATAGATAAAAGCCTGGGCCCAGGCAGTGTTGGTCAGTGCTGCTCAGCAGGCAGCACTGGACTGGATTAAAGCTAATACAAGTTGTGAAGGAACAAGGGGTGGCTGTGGGCATGCACTTACTGCTGCTGCTGCTGCTGCCAGTATTTGCACGGCAGGAGGGCATTTGGGCGTTGCCAAGAAGGCGTTTTTATGTAGATTCCTCCTCTTTCAGCACTGCATTGTGGTGCAAGCAAAAGAAGCAAATCCTGTGTAGCTTCCTCTCCGGCCTTTATTCACCTCCCGCTTAGTAGCTGTAAATGTGTGTGAGCCTGCAGGGCCCCATGGAATTACTATACCTATATGGAGAGCACCAAAAGAGCAGCGCCAGCCAAACCCAAGTCCCAAAGGTTAAACATTAATAAGATGAATATCTATTGTATGCATATAAGATAAAGGGACAAAGAAAAAAGGGCGGGGGGCGGGACTTACAAGCCCTAAATGAGCATGATGGTAACGGTGGGGATACACTCTAAATGAATTATAAACCTAGAAACGGAGTCCGACACACCAAGGTTTGGTTAAAAATGACAAATTTTATTAGAACAGATAACAAAAGACATTTAAAAGTTAAAGATGATGGCCACAGTGTGAAAAGGATGCCAGACAGTGATGTAGGCAATGTTAGAGTTGTAATACATTAAATAACAAAGTGACAAGGGGAAGAAATGAGCAATTCCTAATTCATAAATGAATGAATAAATGAAATAACTAAATAAATGAATAAATAAATATATAAATAAATAAATATGAGTGTAGCTATAGTGCACACAGTCCTGCACCCAGTGTAATGGGTGAGGATCACACCAGGCGGTGATATTAATCACAGCCAGATGCAGGAGTTGGAGAGAGCAACAGTCCACTCGCACATGTATAACCATCAAAGGAATACATGCATAGAAGGAACGGCTGAAATAGCTGAAATGAAGCAAAACGTCTTACCCATGTCACAGTTGGCACTGTCTGGCATCAACCCCGACGCGCGTTTCGGCCCTCGAGCCTTCGTCTGGGGGTGGTGTCAGAAAGTGAAAAGACCACATTTAAACCAACAAAAGCCAATAAAACAGCAGGGGAGCAGCTGTGGCTGCTTGAAATCATTGTTGACACATGATGTGTCGCGGCCCGACAGTCCGGTACATCATCCGCCGGAAACGGAGCAGGGACGAGGATCTGGTGTCCCGCGACCCAGTCCGGCCAGGGACACAGACAGCCGGAAAAGAAGTTCCGGCGTATCAGCATCCCAGGCACGACCCTGGACCCAGGAGGACGAGAGCCACGCCTCCATGTTATTCCGGCCGCGGCAGCGAAATCCCAGACCGCCAGGCCGCGCATGCGCACTGAACAAAGATAGAGCAACGAACATCATAGGGGAAACAGAGTATACATATATCAGATTGCAAGTGCCAGAATAATAATGAAATGTTTGGATGAATTTAATCACAGTATGTATGGCACAGAAAAACAAAATATATAAATTTAAATAAAACAAATTGAATAAATAGATGAAATGAATGCAAAAATATATATACAATATGTGAAAAATATAATAAAAATAAATGTTAATAAGAATAAATATGAAAATAAAAATAAATATAAATAAAAATAAATATGAATTAAAAAAATAAATAAATAAATAAATAAATAAAATAAAAAATAATAAAAAGTAAAAAATAAAAAATATATATAATAAAAGAATGTGTGTAAAGAATATATATAACAGAATTGGAAAAATGAATGAAAACATAATAATAAAATAAATATAAATATTGCATTGGTTACAATTTATTCATTCTTTGTTCGACTGTCCCTACTGCTTTCCCTACCGCAATTCCATAGTATAAACAAATAAGAAAATATAAAAGGATATTGCATGTATGCGTATGTGCACAAATCCAAAGAAATTTCCATATATTTTCTCTCAGACCAAACATAGGCAGATGCAATCAGATAGATCCACATAATTCCAATATTACAGTTTGGTTTAAATCGAGATATACAAGTACAAGTTGTTAAAAAGGGGGGGCCATGTGAGCGCATACCCAAATATATACATGAAAATATAAAAATATATATATATATATATACACACACATACATGAACCAGAAATATAAATATAAAAACTAGTGGTTATGTGACCTATAAAGAATGTATAACAACTGTTATATGTGTTAAAAAATCTATATATATATATATATATATATATATATATGTGGTGTGATATATACATATATGTGCGCCCACTCATATGTACAAAAAATGTATATCAAGATTCATGTATAATATGTACACACAATACATTCAGAAAATATCAACATATATGAATACAATAATTTAATACACTATAGTCAAGACCCAAGAAAACGTGAAAAAGTGTGTTATCCAAAATTATGATGGCACTGTTTCACGCACCAATGATGAATGTGATGTGAAAGTGTATGTACTACTAGATAAGTGATAGTGACTAAAGAATGCTAAATAGGTACATAATTGAACTAAAAATCAGGATATGTAGATGGTGTAAAATTAGGAATATAAAACGTATGTGTGTGTATGCGTGCAAAGATAAAGAGATAAAATAAGGTAAGTGAAGGGTGTACGTGTGTAGGTGTATGTGTGTGTATGACAATAATCATAAGGTGAGAAAATTAATAGAAGAAATCCATTTGAATAATATAATAAAATAGTGTAAAAAGCACACTTGAATAATTCCTGCGGATACAGGAAACTGATATTGACACCCAACTATGCAAATTTACACTAATAATGCATATTTAAATATTTACACATATTAATATCATATCCCCATGATTTTCTGCATGTCCATTGTTGAAAAATGGTTGAGTAAATCCCCTAGAATAAACTGTCTAGAGATCAAATAAGGAAGTTGTTATGGTCTCAGGAGGTCATTAAATGTTAGATCACAGCAAGTTCGAAAACGATCATCTGTAACATTAAAAATAAAAATTAGGAAAATAAAATAAAAATTAGAAACGACAGTGACTTAATCGTTGCTAGAATAAAAACTGACACCATGGGAAAACCCGACACCCCTATAAAAATGCTGCAAATCCCAAATTTTCGTTCAGGCCATTCGGTTGTACTGTCTTTAATTTCCAGATCCATCTGGATTCCAATTTTGCCAGTTTTTTCATTATTGAACCACCTCTCAAGTCAGTCTTTACACAATCAATGCCTTTGACTTTGAGGGCTCTGGATTCACATCCATGATACGTAAAGAAATGCCTCGGGAGAGTTTTTAATAAATCAATGTTTTCTGGGGCAGTGCCCCTCGCTGCCTCTATGCTGTTCACGTGTTCCCTTGTTCTAATTTTGAGTTCTCTACTGGTAAGACCAATGTAGATCTTTGGGCACGGACACCAGGCGTAATAAATCACACCCTTAGTACCACAGTTGATTGGCCACGTGATTTTGTATGTCATCTGGCCAGTTGAATCCACAAATTCATCACTGTTAGCCACATTTGGGCAGGCTATGCATCTTCCGCAGGGGCGACAGCCCCATTTTGGTTTTGATGCTCCAAAGATTGGTTTTATACTTTGGGGTTGGTGGTAACTGTGGACAAGGGTATCCCGAAGATTCCTTGCTCTTCTCGATGCTACCGCAGGTTTTGAAGGGAGAATTTTTGATAAGGTAGCATCGGTTTGTAATATTGACCAATGTTTGGCCAAACATTTCCTCATCTGTCCCCATCTGTCATGGTAAGTGGTAACATACCTGATTGTCGAATCCACATTTCTCTTGGTGCTGGAGTGAAGAAGTTGGGTCCGTGTCGAACGCCTTGCCCTCTCGTATGCCCTGTTGATACATCTTCTGTTGTATCCCCTGTCAAGAAAACGTTGTTTAAGATTCTTGGCCTGTAACTCGAAGTCATCATTAGATGAGCATAGCCTTTTAATCCTCAAAAACTGGCCGATAGGGATGGCACGGATCAGATGACTAGGGTGCGAAGATGAGGCATGTAAGTATGCATTAACTGACGTATCCTTTCTATGTATATCTGTCCTGATATACCCGTCGTTATCCCGTCTGATCAATACGTCCAGAAAATCAATAGCTACTTCACTAGTTTTCCAGGTCAGGTGAATGTTCAGATCATTGATGTTAAGATTTCTCATGAAAAGAGCAAATTCATCACTGGTGCCATGCCAAATAATAAAGATATCATCAATGAACCTGGTCCAAAGGACCACCTTGTCCATTGATGATATCCGATCAGATAGGAACAGATCCCTCTCCCACAGCCCCAGGAACAGGTTGGCATATGAAGGTGCGCAGGCTGCCCCCATTGCCGTGCCCTGGAGCTGTAGGTAGAAGGATCCGTTAAAGGTGAAGAAGTTGTGCGTGAGCACAAATTCTAGAAGGGTGAGAATAAGCTGAGACATAGATGGATGACTGTCAGTCATCCCCAGAAAGTATGACACTGCTTGGAGGCCATCCTGGTGTCGGATGTTAGTGTATAAGGATTCTACGTCACACGTAGCAAGCAGCATATTGGGTTCTAATTGAATCCCTTCCAGTCTTTTAAGAAGGTCTGAGGAGTCCCTGAGATATGATGGTAAAGTCTCAACCATGGGCTTCAGTATAGCATCAATATACTTACTTATGTTGTCGCTTAAGTTGCCTCTTCCCGATATGATAGGACGCCCTGGTGGTAGTTTGGGGTCTTTATGTATCTTGGGTAATAAGTATAGGCTTGCTACTGTGGGATCCTGTACCATGAGACATTCAATAAGGGCCGCAGAGATAATACCCTCATTTTGAGCTTCTTTTAATATATCGTCGAGCAAACTACTGAAAGAGGAGAGAGGATTAAAAGTCAGCTTTTTATAACAGGTCGTGTTTCTCAGTTGCCGATATGCTTCCCGTTCATACATAACCCTCGGCCATATCACTATATTGCCCCCCTTATCTGCGGGTTTAATTACAGTATCCTCGAGCGTTTGCAATCTCTTTAGGCTCCTCCGTTCAGCACGGGTTAGATTGTCATGTTTGATACCCGTGGATATTCTCTCGAAATCCCGGGCTACCAATTTAACAAATAAGTCGATTGGTGGGCATATAGTGAATGGGGGAAATTTGGAAGATCGTTTTCTTATAGTTTGAGGGATCGTACCTGTCTCAGGATTTTGTTGTTCTTTAAGTAGCTGTTGTAAAGACTGTAAAGCCTCTCTTTCTTCCGGTGTGTCAAAAATCTCATCTTCCTTCCTGTGGAACCATCTTTTGAAGATCAGTCCTCTGGCAAATAGATGTAAGTCCTTTACCGCTGTGAAGGTGTCAAAATGGGAAGAGGGTGCAAAGGTCAATCCCTTGGACAATACCCCAATATCTGTAGGGGACAAATAATGGGTAGAAAGATTAATTACCTGCATTCTCGGGTTTTCGGGCAAATGGGTGGCCATTTGGTTGCGCCAGCCTTCTCCTCTTTGTCTATTGGCTGGATCATGATTAAATGTCTGCATCCGTTGTTCGCCACCCCTACCTCTCTGCCGACTCTTCTGTCTAAACGTATTTGGTCTCCTGTAATCTATTCCACTCCGTGTCCTGCCTCTCTGCGCATTGTCTTCAGACTCTGACATGGAGCTCGCTGATGACACAGAGGGAGATCTTCTTCCATCCGCACTGAATTGTTTGGGATATTGCCACCTGTACATGCGGTTTGTTAACTTATCGTTCAGGTCTCGTTGGAATTTACGACTTTTGATGTCTTGAATATTTTTCTCCCATTTGTCCATCTCAAGATCAAGTTGTTGGAATGTGTTGATCCACTCCTCATCACTCAACTTGGTCTTGAGTTCAGTCTGTGTGTTTTCGATCTCAACGTTAAGCATCTCAAGTGTCTGCTTATCCAGACCAATCAGCAGTTCCATGAACGTTTGGGATGACGTCCTGCAAGTGTCCTCCCACCGGGAGACAAAGCATTCGTCCAAACTGTTGAGGGTCGGGAAGACCTGAATCCTGAGTCCTCTGGGTATAAGGCCTCTCTGTAGATATTTCTCCAAAAAGGCCTTATTCCACCAGGTTTTGGTTCGCTTGTGAAATAATGACTTGAGGTTATTTTTAATAGCAGCTATGTTACCCCGGGTGTCGGGATCTCCCACTGTGGGATCATCTTTAAAGACCAAGTCTAACTTGGTCAACCAGGATCTTTCCCTGGCCTTGAAGTCCATGCTGGTGGACCTCCCAGAATCTGCAAAGAAAACAGAACATGAAAGTACTATACCTATATGGAGAGCACCAAAAGAGCAGCGCCAGCCAAACCCAAGTCCCAAAGGTTAAACATTAATAAGATGAATATCTATTGTATGCATATAAGATAAAGGGACAAAGAAAAAAGGGCGGGGGGCGGGACTTACAAGCCCTAAATGAGCATGATGGTAACGGTGGGGATACACTCTAAATGAATTATAAACCTAGAAACGGAGTCCGACACACCAAGGTTTGGTTAAAAATGACAAATTTTATTAGAACAGATAACAAAAGACATTTAAAAGTTAAAGATGATGGCCACAGTGTGAAAAGGATGCCAGACAGTGATGTAGGCAATGTTAGAGTTGTAATACATTAAATAACAAAGTGACAAGGGGAAGAAATGAGCAATTCCTAATTCATAAATGAATGAATAAATGAAATAACTAAATAAATGAATAAATAAATATATAAATAAATAAATATGAGTGTAGCTATAGTGCACACAGTCCTGCACCCAGTGTAATGGGTGAGGATCACACCAGGCGGTGATATTAATCACAGCCAGATGCAGGAGTTGGAGAGAGCAACAGTCCACTCGCACATGTATAACCATCAAAGGAATACATGCATAGAAGGAACGGCTGAAATAGCTGAAATGAAGCAAAACGTCTTACCCATGTCACAGTTGGCACTGTCTGGCATCATACACCTACACACGTACACCCTTCACTTACCTTATTTTATCTCTTTATCTTTGCACGCATACACACACATACGTTTTATATTCCTAATTTTACACCATCTACATATCCTGATTTTTAGTTCAATTATGTACCTATTTAGCATTCTTTAGTCACTATCACTTATCTAGTAGTACATACACTTTCACATCACATTCATCATTGGTGCGTGAAACAGTGCCATCATAATTTTGGATAACACACTTTTTCACGTTTTCTTGGGTCTTGACTATAGTGTATTAAATTATTGTATTCATATATGTTGATATTTTCTGAATGTATTGTGTGTACATATTATACATGAATCTTGATATACATTTTTTGTACATATGAGTGGGCGCACATATATGTATATATCACACCACATATATATATATATATATATATATATATATAGATTTTTTAACACATATAACAGTTGTTATACATTCTTTATAGGTCACATAACCACTAGTTTTTATATTTATATTTCTGGTTCATGTATGTGTGTGTATATATATATATATATATTTTTATATTTTCATGTATATATTTGGGTATGCGCTCACATGGCCCCCCCTTTTTAACAACTTGTACTTGTATATCTCGATTTAAACCAAACTGTAATATTGGAATTATGTGGATCTATCTGATTGCATCTGCCTATGTTTGGTCTGAGAGAAAATATATGGAAATTTCTTTGGATTTGTGCACATACGCATACATGCAATATCCTTTTATATTTTCTTATTTGTTTATACTATGGAATTGCGGTAGGGAAAGCAGTAGGGACAGTCGAACAAAGAATGAATAAATTGTAACCAATGCAATATTTATATTTATTTTATTATTATGTTTTCATTCATTTTTCCAATTCTGTTATATATATTCTTTACACACATTCTTTTATTATATATATTTTTTATTTTTTACTTTTTATTATTTTTTATTTTATTTATTTATTTATTTATTTATTTTTTTAATTCATATTTATTTTTATTTATATTTATTTTTATTTTCATATTTATTCTTATTAACATTTATTTTTATTATATTTTTCACATATTGTATATATATTTTTGCATTCATTTCATCTATTTATTCAATTTGTTTTATTTAAATTTATATATTTTGTTTTTCTGTGCCATACATACTGTGATTAAATTCATCCAAACATTTCATTATTATTCTGGCACTTGCAATCTGATATATGTATACTCTGTTTCCCCTATGATGTTCGTTGCTCTATCTTTGTTCAGTGCGCATGCGCGGCCTGGCGGTCTGGGATTTCGCTGCCGCGGCCGGAATAACATGGAGGCGTGGCTCTCGTCCTCCTGGGTCCAGGGTCGTGCCTGGGATGCTGATACGCCGGAACTTCTTCTCCGGCTGTCTGTGTCCCTGGCCGGACTGGGTCGCGGGACACCAGATCCTCGTCCCTGCTCCGTTTCCGGCGGATGATGTACCGGACTGTCGGGCCGCGACACATCATGTGTCAACAATGATTTCAAGCAGCCACAGCTGCTCCCCTGCTGTTTTATTGGCTTTTGTTGGTTTAAATGTGGTCTTTTCACTTTCTGACACCACCCCCAGACGAAGGCTCGAGGGCCGAAACGCGCGTCGGGGTTGATGCCAGACAGTGCCAACTGTGACATGGGTAAGACGTTTTGCTTCATTTCAGCTATTTCAGCCGTTCCTTCTATGCATGTATTCCTTTGATGGTTATACATGTGCGAGTGGACTGTTGCTCTCTCCAACTCCTGCATCTGGCTGTGATTAATATCACCGCCTGGTGTGATCCTCACCCATTACACTGGGTGCAGGACTGTGTGCACTATAGCTACACTCATATTTATTTATTTATATATTTATTTATTCATTTATTTAGTTATTTCATTTATTCATTCATTTATGAATTAGGAATTGCTCATTTCTTCCCCTTGTCACTTTGTTATTTAATGTATTACAACTCTAACATTGCCTACATCACTGTCTGGCATCCTTTTCACACTGTGGCCATCATCTTTAACTTTTAAATGTCTTTTGTTATCTGTTCTAATAAAATTTGTCATTTTTAACCAAACCTTGGTGTGTCGGACTCCGTTTCTAGGTTTATAATTCATTTAGAGTGTATCCCCACCGTTACCATCATGCTCATTTAGGGCTTGTAAGTCCCGCCCCCCGCCCTTTTTTCTTTGTCCCTTTATCTTATATGCATACAATAGATATTCATCTTATTAATGTTTAACCTTTGGGACTTGGGTTTGGCTGGCGCTGCTCTTTTGGTGCTCTCCATATAGGTATAGTACTTTCATGTTCTGTTTTCTTTGCAGATTCTGGGAGGTCCACCAGCATGGACTTCAAGGCCAGGGAAAGATCCTGGTTGACCAAGTTAGACTTGGTCTTTAAAGATGATCCCACAGTGGGAGATCCCGACACCCGGGGTAACATAGCTGCTATTAAAAATAACCTCAAGTCATTATTTCACAAGCGAACCAAAACCTGGTGGAATAAGGCCTTTTTGGAGAAATATCTACAGAGAGGCCTTATACCCAGAGGACTCAGGATTCAGGTCTTCCCGACCCTCAACAGTTTGGACGAATGCTTTGTCTCCCGGTGGGAGGACACTTGCAGGACGTCATCCCAAACGTTCATGGAACTGCTGATTGGTCTGGATAAGCAGACACTTGAGATGCTTAACGTTGAGATCGAAAACACACAGACTGAACTCAAGACCAAGTTGAGTGATGAGGAGTGGATCAACACATTCCAACAACTTGATCTTGAGATGGACAAATGGGAGAAAAATATTCAAGACATCAAAAGTCGTAAATTCCAACGAGACCTGAACGATAAGTTAACAAACCGCATGTACAGGTGGCAATATCCCAAACAATTCAGTGCGGATGGAAGAAGATCTCCCTCTGTGTCATCAGCGAGCTCCATGTCAGAGTCTGAAGACAATGCGCAGAGAGGCAGGACACGGAGTGGAATAGATTACAGGAGACCAAATACGTTTAGACAGAAGAGTCGGCAGAGAGGTAGGGGTGGCGAACAACGGATGCAGACATTTAATCATGATCCAGCCAATAGACAAAGAGGAGAAGGCTGGCGCAACCAAATGGCCACCCATTTGCCCGAAAACCCGAGAATGCAGGTAATTAATCTTTCTACCCATTATTTGTCCCCTACAGATATTGGGGTATTGTCCAAGGGATTGACCTTTGCACCCTCTTCCCATTTTGACACCTTCACAGCGGTAAAGGACTTACATCTATTTGCCAGAGGACTGATCTTCAAAAGATGGTTCCACAGGAAGGAAGATGAGATTTTTGACACACCGGAAGAAAGAGAGGCTTTACAGTCTTTACAACAGCTACTTAAAGAACAACAAAATCCTGAGACAGGTACGATCCCTCAAACTATAAGAAAACGATCTTCCAAATTTCCCCCATTCACTATATGCCCACCAATCGACTTATTTGTTAAATTGGTAGCCCGGGATTTCGAGAGAATATCCACGGGTATCAAACATGACAATCTAACCCGTGCTGAACGGAGGAGCCTAAAGAGATTGCAAACGCTCGAGGATACTGTAATTAAACCCGCAGATAAGGGGGGCAATATAGTGATATGGCCGAGGGTTATGTATGAACGGGAAGCATATCGGCAACTGAGAAACACGACCTGTTATAAAAAGCTGACTTTTAATCCTCTCTCCTCTTTCAGTAGTTTGCTCGACGATATATTAAAAGAAGCTCAAAATGAGGGTATTATCTCTGCGGCCCTTATTGAATGTCTCATGGTACAGGATCCCACAGTAGCAAGCCTATACTTATTACCCAAGATACATAAAGACCCCAAACTACCACCAGGGCGTCCTATCATATCGGGAAGAGGCAACTTAAGCGACAACATAAGTAAGTATATTGATGCTATACTGAAGCCCATGGTTGAGACTTTACCATCATATCTCAGGGACTCCTCAGACCTTCTTAAAAGACTGGAAGGGATTCAATTAGAACCCAATATGCTGCTTGCTACGTGTGACGTAGAATCCTTATACACTAACATCCGACACCAGGATGGCCTCCAAGCAGTGTCATACTTTCTGGGGATGACTGACAGTCATCCATCTATGTCTCAGCTTATTCTCACCCTTCTAGAATTTGTGCTCACGCACAACTTCTTCACCTTTAACGGATCCTTCTACCTACAGCTCCAGGGCACGGCAATGGGGGCAGCCTGCGCACCTTCATATGCCAACCTGTTCCTGGGGCTGTGGGAGAGGGATCTGTTCCTATCTGATCGGATATCATCAATGGACAAGGTGGTCCTTTGGACCAGGTTCATTGATGATATCTTTATTATTTGGCATGGCACCAGTGATGAATTTGCTCTTTTCATGAGAAATCTTAACATCAATGATCTGAACATTCACCTGACCTGGAAAACTAGTGAAGTAGCTATTGATTTTCTGGACGTATTGATCAGACGGGATAACGACGGGTATATCAGGACAGATATACATAGAAAGGATACGTCAGTTAATGCATACTTACATGCCTCATCTTCGCACCCTAGTCATCTGATCCGTGCCATCCCTATCGGCCAGTTTTTGAGGATTAAAAGGCTATGCTCATCTAATGATGACTTCGAGTTACAGGCCAAGAATCTTAAACAACGTTTTCTTGACAGGGGATACAACAGAAGATGTATCAACAGGGCATACGAGAGGGCAAGGCGTTCGACACGGACCCAACTTCTTCACTCCAGCACCAAGAGAAATGTGGATTCGACAATCAGGTATGTTACCACTTACCATGACAGATGGGGACAGATGAGGAAATGTTTGGCCAAACATTGGTCAATATTACAAACCGATGCTACCTTATCAAAAATTCTCCCTTCAAAACCTGCGGTAGCATCGAGAAGAGCAAGGAATCTTCGGGATACCCTTGTCCACAGTTACCACCAACCCCAAAGTATAAAACCAATCTTTGGAGCATCAAAACCAAAATGGGGCTGTCGCCCCTGCGGAAGATGCATAGCCTGCCCAAATGTGGCTAACAGTGATGAATTTGTGGATTCAACTGGCCAGATGACATACAAAATCACGTGGCCAATCAACTGTGGTACTAAGGGTGTGATTTATTACGCCTGGTGTCCGTGCCCAAAGATCTACATTGGTCTTACCAGTAGAGAACTCAAAATTAGAACAAGGGAACACGTGAACAGCATAGAGGCAGCGAGGGGCACTGCCCCAGAAAACATTGATTTATTAAAAACTCTCCCGAGGCATTTCTTTACGTATCATGGATGTGAATCCAGAGCCCTCAAAGTCAAAGGCATTGATTGTGTAAAGACTGACTTGAGAGGTGGTTCAATAATGAAAAAACTGGCAAAATTGGAATCCAGATGGATCTGGAAATTAAAGACAGTACAACCGAATGGCCTGAACGAAAATTTGGGATTTGCAGCATTTTTATAGGGGTGTCGGGTTTTCCCATGGTGTCAGTTTTTATTCTAGCAACGATTAAGTCACTGTCGTTTCTAATTTTTATTTTATTTTCCTAATTTTTATTTTTAATGTTACAGATGATCGTTTTCGAACTTGCTGTGATCTAACATTTAATGACCTCCTGAGACCATAACAACTTCCTTATTTGATCTCTAGACAGTTTATTCTAGGGGATTTACTCAACCATTTTTCAACAATGGACATGCAGAAAATCATGGGGATATGATATTAATATGTGTAAATATTTAAATATGCATTATTAGTGTAAATTTGCATAGTTGGGTGTCAATATCAGTTTCCTGTATCCGCAGGAATTATTCAAGTGTGCTTTTTACACTATTTTATTATATTATTCAAATGGATTTCTTCTATTAATTTTCTCACCTTATGATTATTGTCATACACACACATACACCTACACACGTACACCCTTCACTTACCTTATTTTATCTCTTTATCTTTGCACGCATACACACACATACGTTTTATATTCCTAATTTTACACCATCTACATATCCTGATTTTTAGTTCAATTATGTACCTATTTAGCATTCTTTAGTCACTATCACTTATCTAGTAGTACATACACTTTCACATCACATTCATCATTGGTGCGTGAAACAGTGCCATCATAATTTTGGATAACACACTTTTTCACGTTTTCTTGGGTCTTGACTATAGTGTATTAAATTATTGTATTCATATATGTTGATATTTTCTGAATGTATTGTGTGTACATATTATACATGAATCTTGATATACATTTTTTGTACATATGAGTGGGCGCACATATATGTATATATCACACCACATATATATATATATATATATATATATATATAGATTTTTTAACACATATAACAGTTGTTATACATTCTTTATAGGTCACATAACCACTAGTTTTTATATTTATATTTCTGGTTCATGTATGTGTGTGTATATATATATATATATATTTTTATATTTTCATGTATATATTTGGGTATGCGCTCACATGGCCCCCCCTTTTTAACAACTTGTACTTGTATATCTCGATTTAAACCAAACTGTAATATTGGAATTATGTGGATCTATCTGATTGCATCTGCCTATGTTTGGTCTGAGAGAAAATATATGGAAATTTCTTTGGATTTGTGCACATACGCATACATGCAATATCCTTTTATATTTTCTTATTTGTTTATACTATGGAATTGCGGTAGGGAAAGCAGTAGGGACAGTCGAACAAAGAATGAATAAATTGTAACCAATGCAATATTTATATTTATTTTATTATTATGTTTTCATTCATTTTTCCAATTCTGTTATATATATTCTTTACACACATTCTTTTATTATATATATTTTTTATTTTTTACTTTTTATTATTTTTTATTTTATTTATTTATTTATTTATTTATTTTTTTAATTCATATTTATTTTTATTTATATTTATTTTTATTTTCATATTTATTCTTATTAACATTTATTTTTATTATATTTTTCACATATTGTATATATATTTTTGCATTCATTTCATCTATTTATTCAATTTGTTTTATTTAAATTTATATATTTTGTTTTTCTGTGCCATACATACTGTGATTAAATTCATCCAAACATTTCATTATTATTCTGGCACTTGCAATCTGATATATGTATACTCTGTTTCCCCTATGATGTTCGTTGCTCTATCTTTGTTCAGTGCGCATGCGCGGCCTGGCGGTCTGGGATTTCGCTGCCGCGGCCGGAATAACATGGAGGCGTGGCTCTCGTCCTCCTGGGTCCAGGGTCGTGCCTGGGATGCTGATACGCCGGAACTTCTTCTCCGGCTGTCTGTGTCCCTGGCCGGACTGGGTCGCGGGACACCAGATCCTCGTCCCTGCTCCGTTTCCGGCGGATGATGTACCGGACTGTCGGGCCGCGACACATCATGTGTCAACAATGATTTCAAGCAGCCACAGCTGCTCCCCTGCTGTTTTATTGGCTTTTGTTGGTTTAAATGTGGTCTTTTCACTTTCTGACACCACCCCCAGACGAAGGCTCGAGGGCCGAAACGCGCGTCGGGGTTGATGCCAGACAGTGCCAACTGTGACATGGGTAAGACGTTTTGCTTCATTTCAGCTATTTCAGCCGTTCCTTCTATGCATGTATTCCTTTGATGGTTATACATGTGCGAGTGGACTGTTGCTCTCTCCAACTCCTGCATCTGGCTGTGATTAATATCACCGCCTGGTGTGATCCTCACCCATTACACTGGGTGCAGGACTGTGTGCACTATAGCTACACTCATATTTATTTATTTATATATTTATTTATTCATTTATTTAGTTATTTCATTTATTCATTCATTTATGAATTAGGAATTGCTCATTTCTTCCCCTTGTCACTTTGTTATTTAATGTATTACAACTCTAACATTGCCTACATCACTGTCTGGCATCCTTTTCACACTGTGGCCATCATCTTTAACTTTTAAATGTCTTTTGTTATCTGTTCTAATAAAATTTGTCATTTTTAACCAAACCTTGGTGTGTCGGACTCCGTTTCTAGGTTTATAATTCATTTAGAGTGTATCCCCACCGTTACCATCATGCTCATTTAGGGCTTGTAAGTCCCGCCCCCCGCCCTTTTTTCTTTGTCCCTTTATCTTATATGCATACAATAGATATTCATCTTATTAATGTTTAACCTTTGGGACTTGGGTTTGGCTGGCGCTGCTCTTTTGGTGCTCTCCATATAGGTATAGTACTTTCATGTTCTGTTTTCTTTGCAGATTCTGGGAGGTCCACCAGCATGGACTTCAAGGCCAGGGAAAGATCCTGGTTGACCAAGTTAGACTTGGTCTTTAAAGATGATCCCACAGTGGGAGATCCCGACACCCGGGGTAACATAGCTGCTATTAAAAATAACCTCAAGTCATTATTTCACAAGCGAACCAAAACCTGGTGGAATAAGGCCTTTTTGGAGAAATATCTACAGAGAGGCCTTATACCCAGAGGACTCAGGATTCAGGTCTTCCCGACCCTCAACAGTTTGGACGAATGCTTTGTCTCCCGGTGGGAGGACACTTGCAGGACGTCATCCCAAACGTTCATGGAACTGCTGATTGGTCTGGATAAGCAGACACTTGAGATGCTTAACGTTGAGATCGAAAACACACAGACTGAACTCAAGACCAAGTTGAGTGATGAGGAGTGGATCAACACATTCCAACAACTTGATCTTGAGATGGACAAATGGGAGAAAAATATTCAAGACATCAAAAGTCGTAAATTCCAACGAGACCTGAACGATAAGTTAACAAACCGCATGTACAGGTGGCAATATCCCAAACAATTCAGTGCGGATGGAAGAAGATCTCCCTCTGTGTCATCAGCGAGCTCCATGTCAGAGTCTGAAGACAATGCGCAGAGAGGCAGGACACGGAGTGGAATAGATTACAGGAGACCAAATACGTTTAGACAGAAGAGTCGGCAGAGAGGTAGGGGTGGCGAACAACGGATGCAGACATTTAATCATGATCCAGCCAATAGACAAAGAGGAGAAGGCTGGCGCAACCAAATGGCCACCCATTTGCCCGAAAACCCGAGAATGCAGGTAATTAATCTTTCTACCCATTATTTGTCCCCTACAGATATTGGGGTATTGTCCAAGGGATTGACCTTTGCACCCTCTTCCCATTTTGACACCTTCACAGCGGTAAAGGACTTACATCTATTTGCCAGAGGACTGATCTTCAAAAGATGGTTCCACAGGAAGGAAGATGAGATTTTTGACACACCGGAAGAAAGAGAGGCTTTACAGTCTTTACAACAGCTACTTAAAGAACAACAAAATCCTGAGACAGGTACGATCCCTCAAACTATAAGAAAACGATCTTCCAAATTTCCCCCATTCACTATATGCCCACCAATCGACTTATTTGTTAAATTGGTAGCCCGGGATTTCGAGAGAATATCCACGGGTATCAAACATGACAATCTAACCCGTGCTGAACGGAGGAGCCTAAAGAGATTGCAAACGCTCGAGGATACTGTAATTAAACCCGCAGATAAGGGGGGCAATATAGTGATATGGCCGAGGGTTATGTATGAACGGGAAGCATATCGGCAACTGAGAAACACGACCTGTTATAAAAAGCTGACTTTTAATCCTCTCTCCTCTTTCAGTAGTTTGCTCGACGATATATTAAAAGAAGCTCAAAATGAGGGTATTATCTCTGCGGCCCTTATTGAATGTCTCATGGTACAGGATCCCACAGTAGCAAGCCTATACTTATTACCCAAGATACATAAAGACCCCAAACTACCACCAGGGCGTCCTATCATATCGGGAAGAGGCAACTTAAGCGACAACATAAGTAAGTATATTGATGCTATACTGAAGCCCATGGTTGAGACTTTACCATCATATCTCAGGGACTCCTCAGACCTTCTTAAAAGACTGGAAGGGATTCAATTAGAACCCAATATGCTGCTTGCTACGTGTGACGTAGAATCCTTATACACTAACATCCGACACCAGGATGGCCTCCAAGCAGTGTCATACTTTCTGGGGATGACTGACAGTCATCCATCTATGTCTCAGCTTATTCTCACCCTTCTAGAATTTGTGCTCACGCACAACTTCTTCACCTTTAACGGATCCTTCTACCTACAGCTCCAGGGCACGGCAATGGGGGCAGCCTGCGCACCTTCATATGCCAACCTGTTCCTGGGGCTGTGGGAGAGGGATCTGTTCCTATCTGATCGGATATCATCAATGGACAAGGTGGTCCTTTGGACCAGGTTCATTGATGATATCTTTATTATTTGGCATGGCACCAGTGATGAATTTGCTCTTTTCATGAGAAATCTTAACATCAATGATCTGAACATTCACCTGACCTGGAAAACTAGTGAAGTAGCTATTGATTTTCTGGACGTATTGATCAGACGGGATAACGACGGGTATATCAGGACAGATATACATAGAAAGGATACGTCAGTTAATGCATACTTACATGCCTCATCTTCGCACCCTAGTCATCTGATCCGTGCCATCCCTATCGGCCAGTTTTTGAGGATTAAAAGGCTATGCTCATCTAATGATGACTTCGAGTTACAGGCCAAGAATCTTAAACAACGTTTTCTTGACAGGGGATACAACAGAAGATGTATCAACAGGGCATACGAGAGGGCAAGGCGTTCGACACGGACCCAACTTCTTCACTCCAGCACCAAGAGAAATGTGGATTCGACAATCAGGTATGTTACCACTTACCATGACAGATGGGGACAGATGAGGAAATGTTTGGCCAAACATTGGTCAATATTACAAACCGATGCTACCTTATCAAAAATTCTCCCTTCAAAACCTGCGGTAGCATCGAGAAGAGCAAGGAATCTTCGGGATACCCTTGTCCACAGTTACCACCAACCCCAAAGTATAAAACCAATCTTTGGAGCATCAAAACCAAAATGGGGCTGTCGCCCCTGCGGAAGATGCATAGCCTGCCCAAATGTGGCTAACAGTGATGAATTTGTGGATTCAACTGGCCAGATGACATACAAAATCACGTGGCCAATCAACTGTGGTACTAAGGGTGTGATTTATTACGCCTGGTGTCCGTGCCCAAAGATCTACATTGGTCTTACCAGTAGAGAACTCAAAATTAGAACAAGGGAACACGTGAACAGCATAGAGGCAGCGAGGGGCACTGCCCCAGAAAACATTGATTTATTAAAAACTCTCCCGAGGCATTTCTTTACGTATCATGGATGTGAATCCAGAGCCCTCAAAGTCAAAGGCATTGATTGTGTAAAGACTGACTTGAGAGGTGGTTCAATAATGAAAAAACTGGCAAAATTGGAATCCAGATGGATCTGGAAATTAAAGACAGTACAACCGAATGGCCTGAACGAAAATTTGGGATTTGCAGCATTTTTATAGGGGTGTCGGGTTTTCCCATGGTGTCAGTTTTTATTCTAGCAACGATTAAGTCACTGTCGTTTCTAATTTTTATTTTATTTTCCTAATTTTTATTTTTAATGTTACAGATGATCGTTTTCGAACTTGCTGTGATCTAACATTTAATGACCTCCTGAGACCATAACAACTTCCTTATTTGATCTCTAGACAGTTTATTCTAGGGGATTTACTCAACCATTTTTCAACAATGGACATGCAGAAAATCATGGGGATATGATATTAATATGTGTAAATATTTAAATATGCATTATTAGTGTAAATTTGCATAGTTGGGTGTCAATATCAGTTTCCTGTATCCGCAGGAATTATTCAAGTGTGCTTTTTACACTATTTTATTATATTATTCAAATGGATTTCTTCTATTAATTTTCTCACCTTATGATTATTGTCATACACACACATACACCTACACACGTACACCCTTCACTTACCTTATTTTATCTCTTTATCTTTGCACGCATACACACACATACGTTTTATATTCCTAATTTTACACCATCTACATATCCTGATTTTTAGTTCAATTATGTACCTATTTAGCATTCTTTAGTCACTATCACTTATCTAGTAGTACATACACTTTCACATCACATTCATCATTGGTGCGTGAAACAGTGCCATCATAATTTTGGATAACACACTTTTTCACGTTTTCTTGGGTCTTGACTATAGTGTATTAAATTATTGTATTCATATATGTTGATATTTTCTGAATGTATTGTGTGTACATATTATACATGAATCTTGATATACATTTTTTGTACATATGAGTGGGCGCACATATATGTATATATCACACCACATATATATATATATATATATATATATATAGATTTTTTAACACATATAACAGTTGTTATACATTCTTTATAGGTCACATAACCACTAGTTTTTATATTTATATTTCTGGTTCATGTATGTGTGTGTATATATATATATATATATTTTTATATTTTCATGTATATATTTGGGTATGCGCTCACATGGCCCCCCCTTTTTAACAACTTGTACTTGTATATCTCGATTTAAACCAAACTGTAATATTGGAATTATGTGGATCTATCTGATTGCATCTGCCTATGTTTGGTCTGAGAGAAAATATATGGAAATTTCTTTGGATTTGTGCACATACGCATACATGCAATATCCTTTTATATTTTCTTATTTGTTTATACTATGGAATTGCGGTAGGGAAAGCAGTAGGGACAGTCGAACAAAGAATGAATAAATTGTAACCAATGCAATATTTATATTTATTTTATTATTATGTTTTCATTCATTTTTCCAATTCTGTTATATATATTCTTTACACACATTCTTTTATTATATATATTTTTTATTTTTTACTTTTTATTATTTTTTATTTTATTTATTTATTTATTTATTTATTTTTTTAATTCATATTTATTTTTATTTATATTTATTTTTATTTTCATATTTATTCTTATTAACATTTATTTTTATTATATTTTTCACATATTGTATATATATTTTTGCATTCATTTCATCTATTTATTCAATTTGTTTTATTTAAATTTATATATTTTGTTTTTCTGTGCCATACATACTGTGATTAAATTCATCCAAACATTTCATTATTATTCTGGCACTTGCAATCTGATATATGTATACTCTGTTTCCCCTATGATGTTCGTTGCTCTATCTTTGTTCAGTGCGCATGCGCGGCCTGGCGGTCTGGGATTTCGCTGCCGCGGCCGGAATAACATGGAGGCGTGGCTCTCGTCCTCCTGGGTCCAGGGTCGTGCCTGGGATGCTGATACGCCGGAACTTCTTTTCCGGCTGTCTGTGTCCCTGGCCGGACTGGGTCGCGGGACACCAGATCCTCGTCCCTGCTCCGTTTCCGGCGGATGATGTACCGGACTGTCGGGCCGCGACACATCATGTGTCAACAATGATTTCAAGCAGCCACAGCTGCTCCCCTGCTGTTTTATTGGCTTTTGTTGGTTTAAATGTGGTCTTTTCACTTTCTGACACCACCCCCAGACGAAGGCTCGAGGGCCGAAACGCGCGTCGGGGTTGATGCCAGACAGTGCCAACTGTGACATGGGTAAGACGTTTTGCTTCATTTCAGCTATTTCAGCCGTTCCTTCTATGCATGTATTCCTTTGATGGTTATACATGTGCGAGTGGACTGTTGCTCTCTCCAACTCCTGCATCTGGCTGTGATTAATATCACCGCCTGGTGTGATCCTCACCCATTACACTGGGTGCAGGACTGTGTGCACTATAGCTACACTCATATTTATTTATTTATATATTTATTTATTCATTTATTTAGTTATTTCATTTATTCATTCATTTATGAATTAGGAATTGCTCATTTCTTCCCCTTGTCACTTTGTTATTTAATGTATTACAACTCTAACATTGCCTACATCACTGTCTGGCATCCTTTTCACACTGTGGCCATCATCTTTAACTTTTAAATGTCTTTTGTTATCTGTTCTAATAAAATTTGTCATTTTTAACCAAACCTTGGTGTGTCGGACTCCGTTTCTAGGTTTATAAAGGCCCCATGGAATTGCCTAGAAGTAGGCTGAATCGCTGCAAGGGGTGAACAGCAGTATTAGGCAGGCTCGGTCAACGCCAGGCCCATTCGGGTTATCGCTTCTCGGCCTTTTGGCTAAGATCAAGTGTAGTACTTTAGGGTATTGCCTTGTTTCTTGGTCAGGAGGTGCCCTGGTACCCTTTTCCTTGGCCTGGGGGGATCGTCTCTTTTACAAGAGACTTCACCCCTCTGCTGCTATTGGGGAGGAGGATTAGTCCAGGGCAACGAGGAGCGATCACCCACCTGACACCTCGGTGTTGAAGGTTTATCCTGAAAACCATCAGAATGGAGGCCATACCGGAATATATGAAGACCAGGAATGCTGTTCGTTTTACGGTGACGGAACTGGAAAGGACCAAGAAAGACCTGCGTTTTCTGAGCGAAGATTTGTTGCTGGGACTGTTTCGGCTGAGCAAGGAGGACATACTGGCTGTAATGGACTACCCACGGAGAGGTGTTTATGACGTCACGTTCATCAATGAAGAAACGTATTTGAAGTTTTTGGGAATCATGTTGAAGTCACGTGAAGATCCTAAGTTGGGAGGTGTGGTGATGGTACCACACTTTCCTGTGTGGCAGCGACTTGTGACCGTCAAGATGTACTCGCCATATGTTGAAGAGGAGGATATTAGTATATTCCTAGGAAAGTATTGCGAGAAAGTTGTGGAGAAAGGCAAAGTTCTGAATGAATTTGGCTTTTGGACCGGGAAATGGAGATTTTTTTGTTCAATGAAACTGGACAGAACTTCAGGAAAAATGGTAACCCCACCAGCTCGCTTTAAAATTGGAAACACGACTGGAGATTTGTTCTTTTCTGGGATGGACATTTTTTGCAGGAACTGTAAGAAATATGGGCACAATACAGCAGAATGTCAAAAGACTGTCTGTACGAAATGTTTGCAGGAAGGCCATAGCTACCAAGACTGCAAAGAGGAAAAGATTTGTAACATGTGTGGAGAGGCTGGGCATGTCTTCAGGATATGTCCAAAGAGACATAGAAGAGGAGTGCAACAAGAGAGTGGAACGAGTATGGAGAAAAGTAAATCGAATGTTGAAGAGGTTGCTTCAGTAACGGAAAAAATGGAGAATAGTGGAGGAGAAAGTGTTAAAGATATAGATATGGGGAAAGAAAAAATGGCTGAAAAAAGAAAAATTGAGAAAGCTAAAATATCTAAAGAAGAAAGTGAAGAAAGAAAGAAGATAATGAGAGAGGTTATGATTTTACGGGAGAAGGCGGATATAGAGGATTTGCGTGAAAGAATAGAATCGCATTTGTCAAAACATTTTTTCCGCTTTATGGAAAGATTTAGCATACCACCTTGGTTGGTGGAAGAGGTTAAAAGCGAATGGGATGGTGAAACCCTGAAGCAGGAACAATTAGAAATGCTTGTTATTTTTGCGATGAAAAAAGGCTTGGTGCCATGATTTAAATGGCAACAGGTATGGATGTATTTGTGTAATGTATATGTATGTTCAATAAATATATTAAAAGAGGAAAATTAAAAAAAAAAAAAAAATTAATAAAAAAATAATAACAATTTTGCAAAAAAAAAAAAAAAAAAAAAAAAAAAAAAAAAAAAATCTGTTCTTATCAGTTTAATATCTGATACGTCCCCTATCTGGGGACCATATATTAAATGGATTTTTAGAACAGGGAGATGGAAATAGAGCTTGCTCTGTCCACTCCACGCATTGACCTGGTATTGCAGTATTTCCAGGACCGGTGCACCCTTCCCTTATGTGTTGACTAAAATCAGATTCCAAAAGTGCTATTTGTGTTTGCTATTGTTTTTGTCTTTCTGATGGGATCTCCCCTTTTAATCCCATTATTTCAACACCTGTTGGACAATGCATTTGTACAGTCATGTGTGATAATGAGCTCATTTATTAAATGCAATTAATTAATACATTGCCACCTCTTGTTGTGTGTGTGTGTGTGTGTGTGTGTGTGTCTTCTGTGTTTCTGTGTTTCCGGCATTTCACATTGGAACAGCTCATTCACCTTCCTTGTCTTCTCTCCGCCCTCCCTCCTAGGTAAGTTAAAGAGCTGCACCTGAGCCAGCCACTGATTGATGCAGCACCACAGTCAAATAGTGGAGTGGAGTGGAGTAGGGGAACAGCAAACAGCCATTAAAGCAGCCAGCCGCCTACCCGCCACAATGGACCTACCTGTGTACACTAGATGGATGTGATGGAATGTACTGTCGTCCCTACATTTCAAGAAGAAGTAAGAATTGCAGTTGCAACAAACCCTTGCTTGCCTACAAAGAGAGCAGCAATTTGGATTTGTTACTTTGTTACCTGGAAGAATAACAAACTGTGCAAGGATGGAGGTTGTAGGAGCAAGGAGAAGTTGTCTGTAAAGTTGGTGGATGCTTATTTTCCATTTTGCAGTCCCTTGTCTCCCTCTTGTGGCCTCCTGGAGGCAAATAAATGTGCAAAAAAAAGACAGCCTGGCGGCCGGCTGTTGCAGTGTTGCCCTCTCAGGCAACACTGAGTGACTGACTGAGCCTCACCGTCTTATATAAAGTTCAGACGGAACTTTGCACGTGTCATAGTGGAGCCCTCAGGATTCCAGAGCCAGCTTTCTGACATCATAATGGGGCCTCAGAGATAGATAAAAGCCTGGGCCCAGGCAGTGTTGGTCAGTGCTGCTCAGCAGGCAGCACTGGACTGGATTAAAGCTAATACAAGTTGTGAAGGAACAAGGGGTGGCTGTGGGCATGCACTTACTGCTGCTGCTGCTGCTGCCAGTATTTGCACGGCAGGAGGGCATTTGGGCGTTGCCAAGAAGGCGTTTTTATGTAGATTCCTCCTCTTTCAGCACTGCATTGTGGTGCAAGCAAAAGAAGCAAATCCTGTGTAGCTTCCTCTCCGGCCTTTATTCACCTCCCGCTTAGTAGCTGTAAATGTGTGTGAGCCTGCAGGGCCCCATGGAATTGCCTAGAAGTAGGCTGAATCGCTGCAAGGGGTGAACAGCAGTATTAGGCAGGCTCGGTCAACGCCAGGCCCATTCGGGTTATCGCTTCTCGGCCTTCTGGCTGAGATCAAGTGTAGTGCTGTTTATTCGTATCAGTACTGCCTTGGTTTTGGTTGGGAGGTGCTCCGGTACCCTCTCTCTCGGCCTCGGGGGATTGTCCAGGTTCGCCTGGACTTCACCCCCGTGCTGCTATTTGGGAGAGAGGCTTAGTCCGGAGCAACGAGCGGCGATCCCCCTGGCCACAGTGACCCGTGTGTCTCTGTGGTGCGATACCCAGTGAGTTATCATGGCGGCAGATGATACTCTCACGTTCGAGCCGAACTTCACTCGGCTAAAAAACTCGGTACGTTTTACGTATACGGAGGAGGCTCCAGCCAATCGTGGATTGAAACACCTGATCGAAGAGGTGCTTTTGGGAGTATTTGCGATCCGGCCATTGGAGATTTTGGCAATCCAGGACTATCCTAGGCGTGGGATCTATGATGTGACCTTGCGATATGACGGTATATACTTGGATTTTGCAAATCGCTTGAAAAAGGTAGGCAGAGATCCCAGGCTTAAAGGGGTCCAGATTATGGAGCATTTTTCTTCAGATCGGAAACTCATGGTGATTAAAATGTATTCTCCTTATATAACTGAAGATGAGATAATATTTTTTTTAAAAAATTTTTGTACTTTGGTTATTCCTAAGGGGAAGGTTATGAATGAGTTTGATGTATGGACCTCTAAATGGAAATTTTTTGTTGAACTTAAAGACGACCCAAAAGCACCTGAGGAAAAATTGGTACCCCCAGCTCGTTTTAAATTGGGCAATATTAACGGTGATATTTTTTTTAACGGTATGGAGGAATTTTGTAGAATTTGCAAAAAATATGGGCATACAAAAAATGATTGTGAGAGTACTTGCACAAATTGTGGTAGCCAAAACCATACTGTTAAAAATTGTAACAAACCAAAAAAGTGTAGTCTGTGTCAAGACACCAGTCACTTTTACATAGCTTGTCCCCACAGACAGAAACCGCAGAAGAGACCACAAATTTCTACATACCGACCCCAACGAGAGAAACAACTGGAAAACCAGCCGGCCCCCGAAGAGGAAGCAAGAATGGAGACCCAAGAAGCAAGTCACACTTTGGACATTAATACTGGTAAGTCTGTTGCCTCTCTGGATAACGAAGGATTTCAGTCTCAAATTAGGATGAAGGACCGACAAAAGGAGAGGAAGCGAATAGAGAAGCAGGGGACGGGGATGCCTTTTTCTCGAAAGGAAGGTAGAAACCCGGAGGAAGCTGTTTCTCAAGAAAAACAAGAAGATCTAGGTGCGAAAAAACGGAAGACAGGTGAGCCTCAAAATCAGGACGTACTAAGGATGACAAACCGGTACTTAGCAATACAACCTGTAGGTGAACCTGGAGCAACCAGCACTGTCCCGGAAACCCCAGAAGAGATGGCCCAGATGTCTGTTGGACAGCCTGGCGCTTCCCATTCAGGAGGCCCTATGGAAGAGACGGACTACGGGTCAAAAACACCAGAGAGGGGAAAGACGGGTTTAACGATCATTCCAAATACTCTCCTTAGTCCTCTGTGTGAGGATTTTTCGGAGGAGGCAACAGACAGCGATTCCAGTTCTACAAGCTTCTTGCACTGCGTAACTTCTAGAGGTGACCTGGAAAACTCTGACAGCTCTCAGGGGTTGGCTAGGCTGGAAGAAGAAATAAAGGTTTTAAGGGGTTGAAAATTGTGTTTTATCCCACCTTTTATATCTCATCAATGGCAGTTTTAAAAGGACTCTCCCTAAATGTAAGGGGACTCAAGTCAAAAATACGCAGAACAGTCCTTTTTAATTATTTATCCCTGCTTTCTGCTTCAGTGTTCTTTTTGCAGGAGTGTGGCATCCCTCATCGGGCAGAATATCAAAAATACGAAACAGATTGGAAATATGGAACTTCGGTATGGTCTGGTTCTAACCTATCAAAATCTGCAGGAGTGGCAATCCTTTTTAAGGGTAATATTAACATTACTTTTAAACAAGAAATTTTACCAGGCAGGATTTTATTAGTAAAGGCTTTTATAAATGGTATTAAGTGGCAGTTTTTAAATTTTTATGGATCACCAGATAAAAAAGAAAGAGAAGAAATGCTGGGAATTTTACCTCTTTTTATAACCGATTCCTGTCCCTTGGTTTTAGCTGGGGATTTTAATTGTGTTTTAAGAGGTGAAAAAAGAATTACGCAGTCCTCCAGTAGAAACTACGATAAAACTTCTGGTCTTTTAAGTAACATTGTGAGTGATTTTAAACTTACAGATGTCTTCAAAAATTGTAATAAAAAAATGTCAGATCTAGATAGCACTACTTGGAGTAACATACGATGTAGCTCAAGAATTGATTTTATTTTTTCTTCTCAGCAAATTTTACCTGTCCACTGTGAACTTTTAACAAACATGTTCTCTGACCATAAAGGCCTTTTATTTGTTCTAAATTTTGACTCTGGTTTTAGAAGAGGCTCCAGTTCATGGAAGATGAATGTAGCACTTTTAAAGGATGAAAAAATAATTGCAGATTTTATTAGGTTTTATAATAGGTGTAAGCGAAAGAGAGACCCTACAGAATCCATGACGTTATGGTGGGATAAGATGAAGAAGAAGATCAAAAATTTTTTCATAAGGTATGGAATTCAAAGAGCAAAAGAAAAAAGAGCGGTCTATGAAAAATTAAATATTCAATTGCAAACTCTTTACAAAATAAGGTCTGTGGGGGTAGAAGTGACTGAGGAGATAATACAGGTTAAAAAAGAAGCCCAAATGTTTCTGGAAGATAAAGGAAAAGAGATAATTTTTAAAGCAAAAATACAACACATGGAAGAAAACGAGAAATGCTCCAGATACTTTTTTAAAAAAAGTATACAAAAGAAGATTCATATAGATAAAATGGAAGGAGAAACCGATATTGACAACATTTTAAAAAAAACTCATATTTATTATAAAAATCTTTTTAGCGAAAAAAATGTGGATACTAATTTTATGGAGAACGTTTTAAAAGAAGTTTCATGTGTTTTAGATTTTAATGCCCAATCTGCTTTATTACAGCCCATCACCGAGAAAGAGATGCTGGATACTATAAATAGTTTTAAGTTGGGCAAGGTTCCAGGAGCTGATGGGGTACCAATCGAATTTTACAGAACTTTTTATGAGGTTTTAAAGGATGATTTTTTATCTCTCCTTTTAGAAGTTTTTAGCTCAAAGATTTTACCAGAATCCTGGAAAATGGGTGATGTATCATTACTGCACAAAAAAGGTAATAAAGAAGAGATCAAGAACTGGAGGCCGATAACTTTATTAAATTGCGACTACAAGGTAATGGCCAAGATCTGTGCAAACAGACTCAAAACTGTGATTGAGAAACTTATTCACCCCAATCAAGTCTGTGGAATTCCAGGAAGAAGTATATGGGAAAATCTTAACCTCATAAAAGATCTGATAAATGATGCAAACAGCAGGAAAAGCAACTTGGCAATTTTAATGGTAGATTTTGAAAAAGCATTTGACAGGGTCTCACACCAGTTTTTATTCAATGTTTTAGGAAAGATGGGCGTACCAGAAAATTTTATAAATTCTTTAAAAGCATTTTATAGGGACTGTCAAAGTAGAATTTTAATTAATGGTTTTAAGTCCCAGGCTGTTCCCCTCAGGTCCGGTGTGAAACAAGGTTGTCCCCTATCACCTCTACTTTTTATCTGTGCCCTTGAACCCCTTTTATGCATGATTAGGAGAGATAATGACATTTGTGGGGTAGCTCTCCCGGGTAGCAAGGGTACTGAAGCCAAGGTTGTAAGTTATATGGATGATGTTGCAATAACCTGTAAGGATAATATATCATTAAAAAAGACCTTAAAACAAATCCATTATTTCTGCTGTGCATCAGGTTTTAAAGTAAATTTTAATAAATGTGAGATTTTAAAGATTGGTGCAATAGATATGCAAGACATTGAGATTCCAATTGTAGAGAAAGTGAAGATTTTAGGTATTTATTTTAATGAATACAATAATGTAACGGAGAACTGGGAGGGGATCATGCAAAAAGTAAACCAGAAGTTATGTATATGGAGAATGAGAGATCTGACTATGGAGGGCAAAGTGCTTATTATTAAAATGGTGATCCTGCCTTTGATTTTATACTTGAGCTTAGTCTTCCCCCCTCCCACCCGTATTTTATGCAAATTGCAAAAAGCATGTTTCACTTTCTTTTGGAATTCAAAAATGGAAAAATTAAAAAGAGAAATCGTTTTTAAACCCAAAGATAAAGGAGGAAAAGATTTTACTGATTTTAGAGTTTTCTTATACACTAAGTTCTTTTCATTATGTTTTAAGAATTTTTTTAAAGAAAACTACTGGTCATTCTTCTTGAGATATAATTTGGGAAATTTCATGAGGCGTTTTGGGTGGTTTCAAACTGATCTTAAACATCCCTACAGTTTCAACATGCCAGATATTTATGAGATTTTAGAGAAAATTGTTATCCTTTTTAATCTCACTAAGGTAAAAACAGATGTCTTAATGAATGGCAAAGTTTTAACAAAATTTATTTCAAAATCCACTGAGGTTTGTTTTATTGGGAATTTTAATGAGATACAATGTAAGAATATATGGAAAATGCTGAATTCTTTTTATCTTTTTAATTCCCAGAAAGACCTAGCCTGGAGCTGCGTCCACAGTTGCCTGCCATGCCGTTCCTTCCAACACAGAAGGCATTTGTCATCTACAGCCAATTGCCCAAGAGAGGGATGCCACAACGAGGAAACTGTTTTTCATCTATTATGGACTTGCGATTTTGCGAAGGACGTTTGGAAGAAGATTTTACCGCTACTAAAAACAATCACGGCAATAAAGACTTTGAACTATTACGTCATATTATATGGACAAATAGACTGTGTTTCCTTTCCAGACAGATGGACGGCATGGAGGATCATAAACTGTGTGAAGGCAGCTCTTTGGAAGGCACGGAACATTTTACTTTTTAAAAAGGATATTTTATCGGTGGATAATGTAATTGGGATGATTTTAAGTGAAATGTTTTTATATCTTTTACTTGATAAACAAAAGGACGCTTCTGCATATGTAAAATGGCATTTTAATGATTGGAATTCTATATTGTAAATGTCTTGCACCTGTATGTAAAATCTTTTGAAATTTGAATAAACGGTTTTGTATCCTTGTGGTACAGCCAAAACAAAAAAAAATCTGTTCTTATCAGTTTAATATCTGATACGTCCCCTATCTGGGGACCATATATTAAATGGATTTTTAGAACAGGGAGATGGAAATAGAGCTTGCTCTGTCCACTCCACGCATTGACCTGGTATTGCAGTATTTCCAGGACCGGTGCACCCTTCCCTTATGTGTTGACTAAAATCAGATTCCAAAAGTGCTATTTGTGTTTGCTATTGTTTTTGTCTTTCTGATGGGATCTCCCCTTTTAATCCCATTATTTCAACACCTGTTGGACAATGCATTTGTACAGTCATGTGTGATAATGAGCTCATTTATTAAATGCAATTAATTAATACATTGCCACCTCTTGTTGTGTGTGTGTGTGTGTGTGTGTGTGTGTCTTCTGTGTTTCTGTGTTTCCGGCATTTCACATTGGAACAGCTCATTCACCTTCCTTGTCTTCTCTCCGCCCTCCCTCCTAGGTAAGTTAAAGAGCTGCACCTGAGCCAGCCACTGATTGATGCAGCACCACAGTCAAATAGTGGAGTGGAGTGGAGTAGGGGAACAGCAAACAGCCATTAAAGCAGCCAGCCGCCTACCCGCCACAATGGACCTACCTGTGTACACTAGATGGATGTGATGGAATGTACTGTCGTCCCTACATTTCAAGAAGAAGTAAGAATTGCAGTTGCAACAAACCCTTGCTTGCCTACAAAGAGAGCAGCAATTTGGATTTGTTACTTTGTTACCTGGAAGAATAACAAACTGTGCAAGGATGGAGGTTGTAGGAGCAAGGAGAAGTTGTCTGTAAAGTTGGTGGATGCTTATTTTCCATTTTGCAGTCCCTTGTCTCCCTCTTGTGGCCTCCTGGAGGCAAATAAATGTGCAAAAAAAAGACAGCCTGGCGGCCGGCTGTTGCAGTGTTGCCCTCTCAGGCAACACTGAGTGACTGACTGAGCCTCACCGTCTTATATAAAGTTCAGACGGAACTTTGCACGTGTCATAGTGGAGCCCTCAGGATTCCAGAGCCAGCTTTCTGACATCATAATGGGGCCTCAGAGATAGATAAAAGCCTGGGCCCAGGCAGTGTTGGTCAGTGCTGCTCAGCAGGCAGCACTGGACTGGATTAAAGCTAATACAAGTTGTGAAGGAACAAGGGGTGGCTGTGGGCATGCACTTACTGCTGCTGCTGCTGCCAGTATTTGCACGGCAGGAGGGCATTTGGGCGTTGCCAAGAAGGCGTTTTTATGTAGATTCCTCCTCTTTCAGCACTGCATTGTGGTGCAAGCAAAAGAAGCAAATCCTGTGTAGCTTCCTCTCCGGCCTTTATTCACCTCCCGCTTAGTAGCTGTAAATGTGTGTGAGCCTGCAGGGCCCCATGGAATTGCCTAGAAGTAGGCTGAATCGCTGCAAGGGGTGAACAGCAGTATTAGGCAGGCTCGGTCAACGCCAGGCCCATTCGGGTTATCGCTTCTCGGCCTTTTGGCTAAGATCAAGTGTAGTACCTGCTCAAGCTGAGGTTAGTAATCATCCCTGCCGGTGGTACGTGGGCCATCGTAGGGGGATGACAGAACGCCGAGGTGAGGGCAGGGAACCACAACGGTCATCGCTCTGGTGTACGCATTTGGTTTAAAGGTACCATTTGTAGGTGACCAGGCGACCGCCGGATCGAGGTCATTAGGCCGGGTAGTTTGGAAGCCCGAGTTGCTATGTGCCCCAGGGCTGGTGACCCTGGGGTGCCCTAACTCACTGGGGGTGGGATCCCACTGAGTGAAGGCACACTTGCACGCACTCTCTTTCACGCTATATGAGCACACACCTTTATTCTCCCGGCCTTCTGGCTGGGAGATGAGGAATTTTTTTTATACCTGGCGGATGTCCAGGCTGTATCACAGCGCACATCCACTTATTTAATTTTGTTTTTCACTGTGTGTTTGTCACGTTTGTCACAAGGATTTTGGGATGCGGTGCCCTTTTGGGACCCTCCTGAGGTCTAGGGGGAAAATGTGTGGCCTTCTGGTTCCTTTTTCCCCTGCAACCCGGCCTCCCTTCTTCGGAGGGGAGGTGCAACTAGGATGCAGGCTCCTAGGTGGACACTGGGGTGGCAGCCCAGGTAGAAGCCTAGGAGTGTGTTTGGGTCTCCCTAAGCTTCGGCGAGGGGGGACCATCGATCCTTGATCCTCTAGGCCTATGGTTTGGAGGGTCAGGGAATGGTTATGCGGGGCCTCTCTCTTTTAAGAGAAGGGCTGCGATAGACCGCATCCTTGTGCACTTTTTGTGTGGCACCTCTGCACTTTTTATGCACTTGGGTGATAGAAAGCACGACTCGGGCTTTTAAAAAAAAAAAAAAAAAAAAAATCTGTTCTTATCAGTTTAATATCTGATACGTCCCCTATCTGGGGACCATATATTAAATGGATTTTTAGAACAGGGAGATGGAAATAGAGCTTGCTCTGTCCACTCCACGCATTGACCTGGTATTGCAGTATTTCCAGGACCGGTGCACCCTTCCCTTATGTGTTGACTAAAATCAGATTCCAAAAGTGCTATTTGTGTTTGCTATTGTTTTTGTCTTTCTGATGGGATCTCCCCTTTTAATCCCATTATTTCAACACCTGTTGGACAATGCATTTGTACAGTCATGTGTGATAATGAGCTCATTTATTAAATGCAATTAATTAATACATTGCCACCTCTTGTTGTGTGTGTGTGTGTGTGTGTGTGTCTTCTGTGTTTCTGTGTTTCCGGCATTTCACATTGGAACAGCTCATTCACCTTCCTTGTCTTCTCTCCGCCCTCCCTCCTAGGTAAGTTAAAGAGCTGCACCTGAGCCAGCCACTGATTGATGCAGCACCACAGTCAAATAGTGGAGTGGAGTGGAGTAGGGGAACAGCAAACAGCCATTAAAGCAGCCAGCCGCCTACCCGCCACAATGGACCTACCTGTGTACACTAGATGGATGTGATGGAATGTACTGTCGTCCCTACATTTCAAGAAGAAGTAAGAATTGCAGTTGCAACAAACCCTTGCTTGCCTACAAAGAGAGCAGCAATTTGGATTTGTTACTTTGTTACCTGGAAGAATAACAAACTGTGCAAGGATGGAGGTTGTAGGAGCAAGGAGAAGTTGTCTGTAAAGTTGGTGGATGCTTATTTTCCATTTTGCAGTCCCTTGTCTCCCTCTTGTGGCCTCCTGGAGGCAAATAAATGTGCAAAAAAAAGACAGCCTGGCGGCCGGCTGTTGCAGTGTTGCCCTCTCAGGCAACACTGAGTGACTGACTGAGCCTCACCGTCTTATATAAAGTTCAGACGGAACTTTGCACGTGTCATAGTGGAGCCCTCAGGATTCCAGAGCCAGCTTTCTGACATCATAATGGGGCCTCAGAGATAGATAAAAGCCTGGGCCCAGGCAGTGTTGGTCAGTGCTGCTCAGCAGGCAGCACTGGACTGGATTAAAGCTAATATAAGTTGTGAAGGAACAAGGGGTGGCTGTGGGCATGCACTTACTGCTGCTGCTGCTGCCAGTATTTGCACGGCAGGAGGGCATTTGGGCGTTGCCAAGAAGGCGTTTTTATGTAGATTCCTCCTCTTTCAGCACTGCATTGTGGTGCAAGCAAAAGAAGCAAATCCTGTGTAGCTTCCTCTCCGGCCTTTATTCACCTCCCGCTTAGTAGCTGTAAATGTGTGTGAGCCTGCAGGGCCCCATGGAATTGCCTAGAAGTAGGCTGAATCGCTGCAAGGGGTGAACAGCAGTATTAGGCAGGCTCGGTCAACGCCAGGCCCATTCGGGTTATCGCTTCTCGGCCTTTTGGCTAAGCTCAAGTGGCTTGTCAGAGGGTCTCCTAGCCTGTCATACCCTTGGCCTTAGAGCATTGGCAGTTTACTGTCTGAAGCTCTATGCTGCTATAAGGGGAAGACCACGGAGAACAAGAAGGCGATCGACTGAGTTCCCAGACAGGGATACAGATAATATGGCTTCTTATGGCCGAATCCGATTCCTGGAGCGTGGACAAAATTTTGTGAAGAACGGCATCCGAATTGATATTGGAGAAAATTATCGGGAGGAGTTCGGATTGAAACATCTGGCTACAGAGATCCTGTTTGGACTTCTTCTGGTAGAAAAGAATGACATTCTCTGCCTACAACATCCGGCAAAAGACTATTATATCCTGGTCTTGGAGACAACAGCTGCCTGCCAGAACTTCTACCAGACTCTGAAATTGAAAGAGGGGAGTCCAGAGCTGGAAGGACTTAAATTCACCTTGCTGTACTCCTATGGTGAAGCGTATGTGACTGTCTTCATGTACAATCCGTATGTCACCATGGACAATATTGCTCGGTTCCTGCTGCGGTATTGTACGGACATTAAAAATGGCCAGAAGGTGATGGACGAAGTTGGCCTATGGACAGGCAAATACAAATTTTTGGTGAAGTTTGGAGCAGACCCAGATGGGATTGGGGGAGTTCACCACCCGCCTTCCAATTTCACCATTGGCCGTGACAGAGGCTATCTGTTCTACAACAATATGCCCTCCTATTGTAGGAAATGTAGGAAGTTTGGGCACAAGCCAGATGGATGCAAAGCAGAGGCGGCTGACACACGCTTCTGCAGTCACTGTGGGAAACTTGGCCACAATAGAGACGAGTGTCAGGAGGAGATCACATGTAATCTGTGTGGTGGGAAGAGACACACGTTCAAAGATTGCCCAGATAGGGTAAAGACTTGGGCGCAGGTTGCAGCGTCAGCTCAACAACAACCTGGACTGACTATTCTATCCAAGGAGCCTGCTGCTGGGCCATCTGTTGCTGGCCTCATACGGAAGGTGGCCCCAGTATCAGAGGGAAAAAAGAACCTATCCGTTATCCTGAGTCCTTCCGTAATGGTGGCAGGTCCTGTAGCAGTTACAGAGTCCGATGTCCCATCCGAGGCCAAGGGTCTGCCATCTAGCGGTTCTCGTGTGACTGATGTCCGCTCTCCCGGTCTTCCTGATGGCCAAGAGGATGACTGGGGTGAAGTGATGGAGCTGGAGGAGAAAAGAAAAAGGAAAAAGGTTGAGTCGGCTGAGTCTAGTAGTGTCAAGTCGAAAAAGACTATGAAGGCAAAATTAAAAGACGTACAGCCAGTGCTGGCAATGGAGACACCGCAACCAGTATCGGCAATTGAGATGTCTCAACCTATCCAGCCCACCATGGATATCCAGGAGTTCGCAACTCCAAGCCTGGGGGATATACTTCCTGAACTTTCTGATTCTGATGGGTCATCATGAAGTCTGAATGATGTCCTGTCTGAAGTTGCTCTCGCTGAATGTGAGGAGTGTGAGGAGCTCTGCCAGAAGGGCTGCCTTTTTTTCGTTTTTGAGCACATTGAACTTTGATATTGTTTTTCTGCAAGAATGTGATATAGATCACAGTATGGACTATAAAGAGCTGAGAGACAGTTGGCCTCACGGACAATCGGTTTGGTCAGGCGAAAATTCAAATAAGTCAACAGGAGTAGGTGTTTTATTGAAAGGGCAGAATTGCCGAATTATTTCCTTTGTTGAACTTATCCCCGGGAGGGCGCTTTTAGTTATTGTTGACTATAATGGGAGTGAAGTGAAACTCCTCAATGTGTATGCCTCACCTGATACTAATGAAAGGTCAGAATTGATTGAAGATATCCAGCCATTTATTGCCGGCTCAACATCGCTTGTAGTAGCAGGTGATCTCAATTGTGCACTCGAAAGTGAAGATCGAACTGGAGGTGCTGCAAGAAGAGTAGATAAAACCGTGCAACAGTGGAAAAATTTCATTTGCGATTTTGAATTGTCTGATGTATGGAGGAGTCTGAAGAGGTCTGAACCAGGTTATACCTGGGAGAACATTACAGTCAAGTCCAGACTGGATTATGTACTCACATCGAAAAATATGAAGCCAGTGGACATTAAGATTGAAGACAATATCTTCTCTGACCATAAAATGCTCAGTGCAACTATTCATATCCCTGCAAATGAAAGAGGAAGAGGAGTATGGAGATTAAATACCAGCTTTCTGGAAGACAAAGTGATGCAGGAGGAATTCATTGTAGCCTACAAAAAATGGGCAACTGCTAAAGGAAAATTTCCATCAATCCTAGAATGGTGGGACAATACTAAAGAGAAGATCAAGAACTTCTTCTTAGATTATGGGATTAAAAGAGCCCGAGAGAAGAAAAGGTGGTACAAGAGACTCAACACAAAATTACAGACTTACCTGAGTTTGAAGAACGCTGGTGTTGATGTCGCTGACCTGGTGGGAAAAATTAAAAAAGAAATTAAAGAGGTCATCCATCAAAAAGGACAAGAAGTGATCTTTAATACTAAAGTGCAACAGTTGGAAAATAACGAGAAATGTTCACGCTTCTTTTTCAAGAAAAGTATGGAACAGAAAAATATCATGACCAATATCGCTGGTCAAACCAGCAAAGAAGGTATGCTTCAAGAGGCCAAGAAATTCTATCAGTCTCTCTTTGACAAAAAGAAGATAGATATGTCTTATGTCTCACACGCCCTAGAAGCGCTAGAACTTAAGCTTGGCCAAGCTGAGAAAGAAGACTTATGCAAGGAACTTACCTTGGGAGAACTCCTGAGTGTAATCAAGAGTTTCGCAAGAGGGAAGGCTCCAGGATCAGATGGTCTATCAGTGGAGTTCTTTTCAACATTCTGGAACACTCTGAAGGAAGACCTGCTGGAGATCTTCAAAGCAGCAATGAAGAGCGAGCTGTTACCTGAGTCATGGAGGAGAGGAATAGTTACTTTGCTGTTCAAGAAAGGAGACAAGACCAGCCTTGAAAATTGGAGGCCAATAACCCTCCTCAATGTCGATTACAAGGTGTTATCCAAAATCTTGGTCAATAGAATTAAGAAACACATCGACAAGGTCATCCACCAAGACCAAGTTTGTGGGGTACCGGGTAGAAGTATCGCAGATAACCTAAATACCATCAGGGACTGCATCTGGTACTCCAAAGACAGAAAGCAAGATTTGGCCGTGTTGTCACTGGACTTTCAGAAGGCCTATGACCGAGTCTCGCACGAGTTTCTGTGGCTTGTGCTGAAGAAAATGAATTTTCCTGAGACCGTGATCAAACAAGTCGCATTACTGTACAAAGAATCCTATAGCCAAGTTACCATTAATGGCTTCTTGTCTGGAAAAGTGGATCTGATGTCTGGGGTAAAACAAGGATGCCCCCTGTCGCCCATCCTCTTCATCTGTGTCCTCGAACCCCTGCTCACGCTGTTGAGGAAAGAGAAGATCATTAGAGGGGTGCCGATTCCAGGAGGAGGTGGGCAGTCAGTGAAAGTAAGTGCCTATATGGACGATGTCAATATTTTATGCTCCAATAAACAATCTGTGAGGAGGGCGCTACTGCTAACAGACTTCTTCTGTCAAGCATCAGGATTCAGATTGAATAAGAATAAGTGCGACTGCTTCACACTGAAGGAATGGAGGGATTTCGACTTACCAGAGGTCAATACCCAGTGCGACAGAATCAAAATTCTTGGTGTCATATTCACGCCCCAGAATGATGGAAAAGAAAGCTGGGAGCTGATAAGTGAAAAGGTGAAGAAGAAGATTGAGTTTTGGAAACTCAGACAGCTAACAATTGAAGGGAAGAACTTGGTCATCAAAGCACTAGTACTACCTCTGCTGTTGTACTTGAGCCAGGTTTTTCTACCAAGCGAAAATCGTCTTAAGGAACTCCAAAGGATATGTTTCCATTTCATCTGGAATTCAAAAATGGAGAAAGTTAGACGAGAGATAATGTACAAGCAGAAGAAGAATGGAGGAAAGGAGATTATCTTCTTTAAACGCTTTCTATATCTGCAGTATTTCTCCTTGTGTTTCAAGAACATCAAGACGAATAAAACCTGGGCCTATTTTCTAAGGTATGCCGCTGGACACGTGTTCAGAAAGAGAAAGTGGATAGAGCTGCCCCTTACAAAGCCTACCCTGCTGCTACCACCTGTGCAGTATGTATGTTTGGAAAGAACCATCCGTGTCTACCAACTGGAAGGTATGGAACAGGAACATCTTAAGAATGCCAGAAAGCTGAGAATGTTGCTGGACAGTCACCAAGAGACAACAAATGTGAGTAACTTCACAACATCAAAGTCTATGGAGCTATGGAGAAACACCAACGCTCCTTACCTATCAAATGTTCTTAAAGACTTGTCTTGGATGATTCTACACGAAAGTCTCCCTACCAGGGCATTTCAGTATAGAAGAGGGCTCGTCTCCACTCCAAGATGCCCAAGAGCTGGGTGTCCTGGAGAAGAAAGCGTCATGCACTTAATGTGGAACTGTGCCTATGCTCAGAAGGTATGGAAAACTGTTGGCATTCTACTGAAATTTACCTGTGAATTAAGGTTCCTGAACCATGAAGTGGTGCTGTATGGAGACTTCAAGCATCCTGTGGGAGAGAAGAAGAGAGTGTTGTGGATTATCTTGAACTGTTTAAAAAATGCCCTATGGAAGGTGCGCAACATCTTACTGTTCAGAAGAGACACCATTTCCGAGAAAGACTGTATAAAGCTGGCCCTAAGTGAAATTTACGTCTTCTATTTGTTGGACAGGAAGAGAGTGGGTCCAAAAGCCTCAAGCTGGTGGAATTTAAGAAGTTGGAACGTCCTGTTGGAAGATGTTTGAACTGAAGCTTTTTTCTGTTTCGCAGATTTTATAAGAAATAGCTGAATAAGAACTAAAAAAATTAAAATGTAAAAATCTGTTCTTATCAGTTTAATATCTGATACGTCCCCTATCTGGGGACCATATATTAAATGGATTTTTAGAACAGGGAGATGGAAATAGAGCTTGCTCTGTCCACTCCACGCATTGACCTGGTATTGCAGTATTTCCAGGACCGGTGCACCCTTCCCTTATGTGTTGACTAAAATCAGATTCCAAAAGTGCTATTTGTGTTTGCTATTGTTTTTGTCTTTCTGATGGGATCTCCCCTTTTAATCCCATTATTTCAACACCTGTTGGACAATGCATTTGTACAGTCATGTGTGATAATGAGCTCATTTATTAAATGCAATTAATTAATACATTGCCACCTCTTGTTGTGTGTGTGTGTGTGTGTGTGTGTCTTCTGTGTTTCTGTGTTTCCGGCATTTCACATTGGAACAGCTCATTCACCTTCCTTGTCTTCTCTCCGCCCTCCCTCCTAGGTAAGTTAAAGAGCTGCACCTGAGCCAGCCACTGATTGATGCAGCACCACAGTCAAATAGTGGAGTGGAGTGGAGTAGGGGAACAGCAAACAGCCATTAAAGCAGCCAGCCGCCTACCCGCCACAATGGACCTACCTGTGTACACTAGATGGATGTGATGGAATGTACTGTCGTCCCTACATTTCAAGAAGAAGTAAGAATTGCAGTTGCAACAAACCCTTGCTTGCCTACAAAGAGAGCAGCAATTTGGATTTGTTACTTTGTTACCTGGAAGAATAACAAACTGTGCAAGGATGGAGGTTGTAGGAGCAAGGAGAAGTTGTCTGTAAAGTTGGTGGATGCTTATTTTCCATTTTGCAGTCCCTTGTCTCCCTCTTGTGGCCTCCTGGAGGCAAATAAATGTGCAAAAAAAAGACAGCCTGGCGGCCGGCTGTTGCAGTGTTGCCCTCTCAGGCAACACTGAGTGACTGACTGAGCCTCACCGTCTTATATAAAGTTCAGACGGAACTTTGCACGTGTCATAGTGGAGCCCTCAGGATTCCAGAGCCAGCTTTCTGACATCATAATGGGGCCTCAGAGATAGATAAAAGCCTGGGCCCAGGCAGTGTTGGTCAGTGCTGCTCAGCAGGCAGCACTGGACTGGATTAAAGCTAATACAAGTTGTGAAGGAACAAGGGGTGGCTGTGGGCATGCACTTACTGCTGCTGCTGCTGCCAGTATTTGCACGGCAGGAGGGCATTTGGGCGTTGCCAAGAAGGCGTTTTTATGTAGATTCCTCCTCTTTCAGCACTGCATTGTGGTGCAAGCAAAAGAAGCAAATCCTGTGTAGCTTCCTCTCCGGCCTTTATTCACCTCCCGCTTAGTAGCTGTAAATGTGTGTGAGCCTGCAGGGCCCCATGGAATTGCCTAGAAGTAGGCTGAATCGCTGCAAGGGGTGAACAGCAGTATTAGGCAGGCTCGGTCAACGCCAGGCCCATTCGGGTTATCGCTTCTCGGCCTTTTGGCTAAGCTCAAGTGGTTTAGCTGGGAGGTCCGTCTGAGTGTTCGCCCTTGGCCTTGTGGCATCGCTGGTCCGCCAGCTTAAGCCACCTGCTGCTTTAGGGGGTGATCCAGGAGACAGGGAAGGCGATCGGAGGACGAGGACGAGGAGGATTATGGCTGGACCGCCTAATGCACCAAATACAGTTCGGCTGTTTATCGCAGAGGAGAAGAGGACGTCGTATGGAATTTTGCATGTGCAACAGAAGGTGTTGGAAGGAATTCTGGGAATGGCACACGAATCGATCTTCTGTCTTCAGTCCTTTCCCCAGCAAGGATTCTTTGATGCAAGTTTTTCCACCGTGAGTGAAATGAGGACCTGCTACCTCCGGAGTCAGGAGAACCTTTCCCATCCAGAGCTGCAGGGAATTGATTTTGTCCCTTGTGAGACCAAGAAAAAGAGGATCCCGGTGGTAATCCACATGTACAATCCTTTTGTTGAGGATGAGGAGATCCAGGCATTTTTGGGTCGTTATTGTGCCTATGTCTCTGGGGTGGAGAAAAGGAAGAACATTCTTGGGACTTTTAATGGTATGAGGAGGGTTTGGGTGGAGCTGCGTCCAGACCCAAATGGGCATGATGGTCTGTGCCACCCTCCCCAGAATTTTGCTATTGGGAACAACAGAGGTTTCCTTCACTACCCTGGCCAGCCGGATTTTTGTAGGGTGTGCTACGCCTTTGGCCACACCCGGGAGAATTGTACCACTGGACAGGTATGCAGAAACTGTTACAAGCCTGGACATGAGACTGCCAATTGCGAGGAGGCACGTAAGTGTCACTTCTGCGGATCTGTGGAACACCTGGCCAGGCGGTGCCCTAAGGTGTATGGAGAGGTACAGAGGTCCTATGCCGGGGTCGTGAGAGGTGAGATTGCTGCCTCCGGTCCAACAGCGCCGCCTGTGATGGAGCCGGAGGTTCATGAGGCGGCTGTTGTGGAGGATGTTCCTGTTGCGGTGATGACGGAAGCTGTTGCAGTTCCAGACCTGTTGGTCGCTGAAGGGGAGGAGGCTCAAGCTCCATCTGAGTCCTCTGGAGATCCGGGGGAGATGCAGGTTGATAAATCCTCTCTGAAGCGCAAGGAACCAGAGAGCGTAGTTTCAACGCCATTGAGTGAGCGCATTGAGGAATTTTCCAGTCCGGGTGGGGGAGGGGGAGATTCATCGGCTGCGGTGGACTCTGACTCTTCTACCTCTTCTTTTGGGGCTGGCTACCTTGAGAGCGGTACTGTTACCAAGTTGGCGAAAACCATTCACTTCACAAGAGGTGTAGTGGGGAATAAGAAGGAGAATGTGGCTCGTACTGCTGCGGATGGGACTCCGACGAAACATAGAGGAAGGGGTGCTTTAAAGAAGTCGTGAGGCCCTGTGTTTGAATTGTTTTGACTTTCATTTATAAATAATGCATTTTGTTATAGGTTCCTTAAATGTCCGGAGTATCAGGACTGCAACAAGAAGAGCTGCAACTTTTGATTTTCTGTCAAATTATCATTTTGATGTTTTATGTTTGCAGGAGTGTTGTTTGCTGGAGGAACCTATAAATGCTACCTGGGCCTTGGGTCCTGCAATTTGGTCAGGATCCCAGGAAAGAAACGGGGGGGTGGGAATATTATTTAAAAGTAATGATTTTGTTGTGAAGAAGGTAATTCACATAGTTCAGGGGAGGGTTTTATTAGTTAATTTTGAGTATAGAGGTGCCTCTTATAAAGTTATTAATGTCTATGCTCCGACTGGACGGAGAGAAAGAGCGGAGATGTTTGAGAAATTATATTTTTTCTTGGGGGGGAGGGAAAATTGTTTCCTTCTGGGAGACTTTAATTGTACAGTGAATGCAGGGGATAGGAGTAATGTTGGAGGGGGAGGTGATAGTGGGGTGGATAGTACTGGGAAACAATTAAATGAAATTGTGAGTTTATTTGAACTTAAGGATTGTTTTCGTGAAAAAAATGATGGTTCTTTTGGTTATACGTATTTTAGTAATACTGGAAATATATCGTCACGAATTGATTTTATTTTTTGTTCTAGGTCATTAACTGTTATGGACTTTAAAAGGAGGAGGATGCCGTTCACGGATCATGCGTGGATCGAATGTGTGGTTAAAAGTAACAGTACGTATGAATTTGGTAGGGGTGTATGGAAATTAAATGTGACATTGTTGGATGATGAATGTGTTCGGGAGCAATATAGGAGATTGTTTGGGATGTGGCAATCAAAGAAAGGGGAGTTTTTTAGTGTGATTGACTGGTGGGAATGGGTTAAAAGGGAAACAAAAAGGTTTTTTGTAAAAAAAGGGTGTGAAAGAGGAAGGAAGGAAATGGAGGAGTATGAGAGATGGCAAAAAAGATTGGAGTATTTGTATGAACTTAGACGGGTGGGTATGAATGTTGAAGGTGAGATTGAAGAAGCGCGTGATTATGTTAAAAGATGTTTGGAGGAAAAAGGTAAGAAAATTATTGCACAAGCTAGAGTGGAAGTAAGGGAAAAAGATGAGAAATGCACAAAGTTTTTCTTTAAAAAAGCTTTTAATAAAAAAACTGGAATGGTGAGTGTGTTGAGAGAGGATGGTGTAGAAGTGTTTGGTAAAAATGAGATTCTGGATGAAGTATGGAAGTTTTATACGGATTTGTTTACTGAGAAGAAGCGTGATTGTTCATTAGAGCGTGAATGTTTGGGGTATGTGGATAAACAGTTGGATGAGATTGATCAGAGTTTTTTGAGTGAGGACATAAGGAAGAGTGAAGTAGAGGATGCAATGAATGGTATGAAGAAGGGGAAAGTAGCAGGGAGTGATGGTTTGCCTGTAGAATTTTATTGTGTATTTTGGGATATGATTGGTGATTATGTATGGGAAGTTTGTAAGGAAGTTTTGGAGAGAGGTAGGTTGTCAAAAAGTATGAGTGAAAGTGTGACTGTTCTTTTGTTTAAGAAGGGGGAGAAAAAGAGTTTAAAAAATTGGAGGCCGATAGCGCTCTTAAATTGCGATTACAAGATTATATCTAAGATTATTGCTAATAGGTTGAGAAGTGTGATTGACTGTATGGTTGGTGAAGAACAAATGTGTGCAGTGCCTGACAGGAGGATTTCTGAATGTTTGCTGGGTTTGAGAGATGTGTTGTGGGACTGTAAGGATAGGAAACAAGGTGTGGCTGTGATTACGGTTGATTTTGAGAAGGCGTATGATAGAGTTGTGCATGATTTTATGTTCAAGATTTTGAGGAAAATGGGTGTACCGGAGAGAATGGTTGGATGGATTCAGTGTTTATACAGAGATATAGGGAGTAGAATCCAGGTGAATGGTTTTCTGAGCGAGAAGGTGAGGATTATGTCAGGAGTTCGTCAAGGGTGTCCATTGTCACCAATTTTATTTGTTTGTGTGATTGAACCGTTGTTGGGTATGTTTAGGCGGGACAAGGTAATGCGGGGTGTAGAAATCCCTGGCAGTAAGGGGAGAGATGTGCGTGTGATTGGTTATATGGATGATGTCACGGTTGTGTGTAAATGTATGGCTGCTGTTAAGCGGGCTAAGTTGCTGATTGAATGTTTTTGTATGATGAGTGGGTTTAAGTTGAATGTGGATAAAAGTGGTTGTAAGTTTTTTGATGAATGGAAGGAAAATGACTTGTGTGGATGGCCAGTGAGACAGGGTGGGGTGGAAGTTCTGGGGGTGATTTTTGACAATGATTTGTATGGGAAAGAGAGTTGGGGGAGAGTTTTAGAACGGGTGAAAAATAAAACAAATTTTTGGTCTTTAAGGACTTTATCGATTGATGGGAGAGTTTTGGTGATTAAATCTGTGATTATTCCAATTTTGTTGTATATTAATTATGTTTTTCCTCCGCCTGACAGATGTCTGGCGAGAATCATCCGAGTAATTTTTTTGTTCCTTTGGAACTCAAAGATGGAGAAATTGAAGCGAGAGAAAGTGGTGAAGAGAAGAGTGAATGGTGGAAAAGGTCTGATGAATATTGAATGTTTTCTGGCGGTGAAGTATGTAAGTTTTTGTATGTCGATCAGTAAGAAGGAAAGTGTGTATGGTTGTATGGTGAAGTATTTGGCTGGAAGGGTGTTACTGAGATATAAATTAATGGTAAGGGATTTGAGGGAGCCAACAAGTTTTGGTACTCCATGGTTTTATATGAGGATTGATAGGTGCATTAGGAGGAACCACTTAGAGAATGTGACAGTGAATGATTGGTGTGAGAGCAAGAAAGTGATGAAAGTTTTGGAGTCAAGAGAGATGGTTGAATGTGTGGCTGGTTTGACTGAGAATGAGAGTAAAGCAGTGTGGAAGAATGTGCAAAATAAAGAGTTAGTAAACAGGCAAAAGGATCTTGCTTGGATGACTGTGCATAGGTGTTTATCTACGCGCGAGTTTCAACGGAGAAGAAGGTTGGTAAACAGTGAGAACTGCCCCAGGGCAGGATGTGGTAGGTGTGAGAATTATGTTCATTTACTGTGGGAGTGTGAGTATGCTAAGAATGTATGGAAAGGGATGGGTAAATTGATTAAAGGTATAACTGGGGTTGAATTATTGACGTTTAATATGATGATGTTTGGGTTGTGTGGTGTGAATAGAGAGAAAGCTAGGTTGTTGTGGTTGATTGTAAATTGCGTAAAAGAAGTGTTGTGGGATGTCAGGAATATCTTAGTTTTTAAGCAAAAGGACGTTGAAGTGTATGAGTGTTTGGGCATGATCCGTGGACGTTTATTTCTGTATGTGTTATGTGACCGAAAAAGACTTGGCAGTGATGCCGAAGGAGTCTGGAAATACAAAAAATGGCGGTCATGGCTTATTAATTGAATTTAATGTGTTTTTTTTCTTTTCTTATAAGAATGGGTTTTTTTTGTTTTTTTTGGGAGGATACAATGTATTTGTGTTTGTATTTTTGGATATTTCTCTTTTGAAATGATGGATGTATCTTTGAATATTTTGTTTTTGTACTTTTCATGACAAATGTATGAAATGTAATCTGACTTTATTTTCAATAAAAATTAAAAAAAAAAATCTGTTCTTATCAGTTTAATATCTGATACGTCCCCTATCTGGGGACCATATATTAAATGGATTTTTAGAACAGGGAGATGGAAATAGAGCTTGCTCTGTCCACTCCACGCATTGACCTGGTATTGCAGTATTTCCAGGACCGGTGCACCCTTCCCTTATGTGTTGACTAAAATCAGATTCCAAAAGTGCTATTTGTGTTTGCTATTGTTTTTGTCTTTCTGATGGGATCTCCCCTTTTAATCCCATTATTTCAACACCTGTTGGACAATGCATTTGTACAGTCATGTGTGATAATGAGCTCATTTATTAAATGCAATTAATTAATACATTGCCACCTCTTGTTGTGTGTGTGTGTGTGTGTGTGTGTCTTCTGTGTTTCTGTGTTTCCGGCATTTCACATTGGAACAGCTCATTCACCTTCCTTGTCTTCTCTCCGCCCTCCCTCCTAGGTAAGTTAAAGAGCTGCACCTGAGCCAGCCACTGATTGATGCAGCACCACAGTCAAATAGTGGAGTGGAGTGGAGTAGGGGAACAGCAAACAGCCATTAAAGCAGCCAGCCGCCTACCCGCCACAATGGACCTACCTGTGTACACTAGATGGATGTGATGGAATGTACTGTCGTCCCTACATTTCAAGAAGAAGTAAGAATTGCAGTTGCAACAAACCCTTGCTTGCCTACAAAGAGAGCAGCAATTTGGATTTGTTACTTTGTTACCTGGAAGAATAACAAACTGTGCAAGGATGGAGGTTGTAGGAGCAAGGAGAAGTTGTCTGTAAAGTTGGTGGATGCTTATTTTCCATTTTGCAGTCCCTTGTCTCCCTCTTGTGGCCTCCTGGAGGCAAATAAATGTGCAAAAAAAAGACAGCCTGGCGGCCGGCTGTTGCAGTGTTGCCCTCTCAGGCAACACTGAGTGACTGACTGAGCCTCACCGTCTTATATAAAGTTCAGACGGAACTTTGCACGTGTCATAGTGGAGCCCTCAGGATTCCAGAGCCAGCTTTCTGACATCATAATGGGGCCTCAGAGATAGATAAAAGCCTGGGCCCAGGCAGTGTTGGTCAGTGCTGCTCAGCAGGCAGCACTGGACTGGATTAAAGCTAATACAAGTTGTGAAGGAACAAGGGGTGGCTGTGGGCATGCACTTACTGCTGCTGCTGCTGCCAGTATTTGCACGGCAGGAGGGCATTTGGGCGTTGCCAAGAAGGCGTTTTTATGTAGATTCCTCCTCTTTCAGCACTGCATTGTGGTGCAAGCAAAAGAAGCAAATCCTGTGTAGCTTCCTCTCCGGCCTTTATTCACCTCCCGCTTAGTAGCTGTAAATGTGTGTGAGCCTGCAGGGCCCCATGGAATTGCCTAGAAGTAGGCTGAATCGCTGCAAGGGGTGAACAGCAGTATTAGGCAGGCTCGGTCAACGCCAGGCCCATTCGGGTTATCGCTTCTCGGCCTTTTGGCTCAGATCTGTAGTGGGTTTGAAACCATTAGGCAAGGTTCCTACAGTGGAAACCTACCTGCTCGGCCTTTTCGGTTTTCGGACCGAACTGCTGCTATTGAGGGGTGGCTGAAAGCTGTAGTGCCTTTTCCTTAGGAGGATCCGGATTCTTTTCGTGGAGGGAGAAATTCTTTGGACGTGGGATTCTGGATTATCGATTTGGATCAGGAGGCGATCGAGCTTGGATTTCTGGGCTGTGAGTATATTTTTCATTTGGAACGATGGAAGGAAGATCGGATAATTTCCAGGACTTCTTTGCGGATGATACTCCTTTGAAGGACACGATTCGTTTTGTCATCTCGCCGCAATACCGCCAGGTAAAAGAACTGGGGTTTCTTTATTCCAATGTGTTTGGTCCTATCCTGAAGATCAAGGATGGGGATTATTTTTGTGTTCAATCGTTTAACTCCCGTGGAATTCACGATGTTACTTTGAACTCTTGTGGGATTTGTGAAGCAGCGTATGCTCTCTATGAGCGAAATAGAGGACATGCTATGTTGGAGGGAGTAAAGGTCCTTCCTTTGTTTCAATATCAATATAAACTGCTGACAGTGCAAATGTACAACCCATTTATTTCTGATATGGAAGTCACATCTTTTTTGTACAACTTTTGTGAGAAGGTGACCCTTAAGAAACATGGGATTACTAATTTCGGTGCATGGAATGGGAAAAGGATCTACAGTGTGGTCTTTAAAAAAGATCCGACTGCTGAGGGGGGTGTTCTGAGACCACCCCCTATTATTTTCATCAACAGGAGTAGGGGTTATCTTTTTTTTACGGGGATGCCCCAATACTGTCGTAGATGTCGCAAATATGGACATGCTGACATGGCCTGTAAGCGTTGCATGAAATGCCATGATTCCGTTCATCAGGAAACAGATTGTCCTAAAAAAAGAGTGGAGGAAATTTTGTCAGATGAGGACTTCGTGCCTCCAGAAGAGGCGCAGGCTCCTATAGGTTCTGTGGTACAGAATAAGGGCAAGGAAAAAAAAGAGGAAAAAAAGAAGGATAAAAAGAGCTCCCAGGGGAAAACAAAATCCTCAGGTGTGGAGGCTTCAGTGGTAGAAAAAGAGAAAAAAATATCAAAAGAGAAAAAGGAGAAGAAAAAAGAGGAATTAACTGTGGTGTTGGAGACTCCCCTTTCACCCCCTGGGCAAGCAGGTTCGTCTGGTGCTCAGGAGGAGATGGAGGTGGCAACAAAAAGTTTAAAAAGATATACTAGAGAAGAAGAGAAAGTGAGTGATGAAGAGACTGACCAAAGTGGGAAGAAAAGCAAGGTTTATGATCTTCTTGGAGATATTTCTCCCTCTGACTCATCTGGAGCTGAAGATCTGAAGATTGATACTTCTCCACCATTTATCGATGAGGGCGGGGGAGAAAGCCCTGGCATCTTGGTTAAAAGATGATCAGGGCTGCCTCCCTGAATGTTCAGGGGTTTAATAACCAATATAAACGTACAGCCATTTATGATTTTTTTAATAATGAAAATTATGACTTTGTTTTCTTACAGGAATGTAATTTAGAAAAGAGATTATGTTATAAGTATCTACAAGGTATATGGAAAGGTAAATCTTGTTTTTCAGGTGGAAACGAATTCAAAAGTGACGGGATAGGTTTTTTATGTTCTAAAGATTGGGAAATTGTTAGGCATGAAGAAATATACCCAGGGCGCATACTTATGGTGGAGGTTTTAAAAGATAGCAAAAAAATCAAGTGTTTTTGCATATATGCAAATACAGAAAAAAAATTGAGAATTCACCTTTTTGAGTTACTACAGTTGTTTATTGTTGGTTCAGATCCCATCATCATTGGTGGTGATTTTAACTGCCAAATCTGTAAAAAAAAAGAAGGATCAGTATCTGTTTTGAAAAATATTCTTTCTGCCTGTAACCTTAAAGATACCTGGGAACTAGGTGGAAAAAGGAAAGAGTATGAGCTTACTTGGAGTAATCGTGGATGCTCATCTAGACTAGATTATATTTTTGTATCTAGTGATTTGATGTGTTCTTCTTTTAAATCCTTTGACAGTTGTTTTTCAGATCACAAGTTAATTGAATGTACACTAAATTATGAGGTTTCAGAAGGTAAGGTGCCATCACACTGGAAACTTAATGTGTCCCTCTTGGAAGGAAGTAAGGTTAAAGAAGAATTCTGTAAGTTTTATGATAAACTAAAACAAAAAGAGGGCGAGTTTAATAATGTATTGGAGTGGTGGGATTTCATGAAGAGGGGTTTTAAAACCTTCTTTGTTAAATATGGGAAGAAGATAGCCTATGCAAAAAAGAAACTATACATTGATCTTAGTTCTAGGCTCCAGTGTTTTTACCTATTTAGAAACAATGGTATAGAAATGGATGATCAAATTGAGGATGTAAAAAGTCAGATAAAAAATTTATTAAAAGAAAAAGGGAAAGAGATTATTTTCAACTCTCGTGTAAGAATCCTTGAAAAGGATGAGAAATGCTCTCATTTCTTTTTTAAAAAAATTAACGGGAAAAAAGATTTTATTGAGTGTCTAGAAGGGGAAACAAACCGTGAAGAAAAATTATTAAAAGCAAAAAATTTTTATGAGGAATTATTTTCCGAAAAGGTGCTTGATGCCTCTTTAAAGGAACATTTTATGGGGTTGTTAGATAAAAAGCTTAGCACTGATGAGATGATGTTTCTAGAGGAGGAATTTACTAAAAATGAAATATTAGATACGATTAATAGTTTTCAGAATTTAAAAACCCCTGGTATGGATGGTCTACCAATAGAATTCTATAAAAAAATTTGGGATGTAATAGGTGAGGATGTGTTCAAAGTTTTTTCTCAAATTGAATCTTCATTAATAATCCCGGAGTCCTGGTTGGAGGGTCTTATTGTTTTAATTTTTAAAAAAGGTGATAAAAAATTAATCAAGAATTGGAGGCCAATTACGCTACTGAACACCGATTATAAAATGTATGCAAAATTGTTAGGGAATCGTTTAAAAAAAGTGATAGCATCAATAATTGGGGTTGACCAGACATGCGCTGTGCCAAAAAGAAAAATTGTCGATTCTTTGGTTTTGCTACGGGATATTATTTGGGACAGCAAGGACCGCAATCAGGATTTAGCTTTGATCTCCTTTGATTTTGAAAAAGCTTATGATCGAGTTTCACACGATTTCTTATTCACAGTTTTAAGCAAATTAGGATGTTCAGAGGGTTTTATTAATCGTATTAAAATCTTATACAATGGAGGTTTTAGTAAAATTTCAGTTAATGGTTCCTTATCTGATAAAGTTCATATTCGATGTGGGGTGAAACAGGGCTGCCCTCTGTCACCTATCTTATTTATATGTGCAATTGAACCCCTCTTAGAGGCCTTTAGAAAAGATAAAGTAATTAACGGTTTTTTTATCCCGGGCTGTAAAAATGAACAAGTTAAAGTTATTGCATATATGGATGACGTGACAGTTTTGGTGCGTGATCTTAGAAGTTTTAATAGGGTTTTAAGAACAGTGGATTGGTTCTGTGGAGCATCAGGTTTCAAAGTGAATTTAGATAAAACCGGTGTTTTAACAATTGGGAAATTTACCCTTGAACCTGATTGTAAGTTGCTTAAAATGCATGACATGAAGATTTTAGGTATCTATTTTTCAGAATCTTGTGGGAATATAAAAAATTGGGAATCCTTGCTGGAAAGGGTAAGGAAAAAGATTTCCTTTTGGAATTTGCGAACTTTGACTCTTGAAGGTAAAATTTTGATCATAAAACAGGTTTTACTCCCCATGATTTTGTACATATCTGCTGTTTTTATCCCCCCAAATAATATCATGAAAAAACTTATTAAAATCTGTTTTTATTTCCTATGGAAATCAAATATGGAAAGAGTCAAAAGGGAGGAGTTGTATAAACCTAAGAATAAAGGAGGGAAAGGCTTCCCCGATATTAGGTCTTTTTTGTATATTAAATATTTGGCCTATTGTACAAGCACTTTATTGGGGCCCAGTTCAAAGATAAAAACTTTTCTTATTTATAATCTTGGGTTTTATATAAGGAAATACAAGTGGTTAGAAATTGACTTAAACAGACCATATAAGTTTTTACCACCAGAACATTATATTATTTTAGAGAAAATTTTAAGGGAGTTTGAGTTGTTAAAATCTGACTTAAGTATTATTACTAATCATAGAAAAGTGTTAAAGATCTTAGATGAGAGGAAAATTATGAGTTCTGTAACAGGTTTCTCTGTAAGAATTGTACAAGGTATTTGGATCAATGTTAACCTGTTTTACTTGTCTAACGAACATAAGGACCTGTTGTGGTGTATGTTGAAGGATTGCTTACCTACAAGAGAATTTCAGCATAGAAGAGGTTTGGTAAGACATGAAAGATGCCCAAGAGTAAGATGTAGCGGAAGTGAAACGCCAACGCATATTTTTTGGAATTGCTCATTTGCACAAAAGATTTGGAGGAAAGTTAGCATCTTAGTTAAATATTTGAGCAAAATTGATCATTTTGATTTTAATATGATCTTTTATGGATTGGGCATTGGTAAAGAGGATTTTAAAGTCGTATGGTTAATATTTACATGTGTTAAGATGGCTTTATGGAAAGCAAGAAATATTGTATTATTTAAAAGAGATCAGCTATCTGTTGAAAACTGTCTTAAACTATGTTTAAGCTATCTGTATGTATATTTCTGGAGAGATAAATTATTACTAGGTACTGTGAGAGCAAATGAGATTTGGAAACCAGAAATGTGGAATGTACTTACCTTGTGATGTGTAATCTTGTATTGTTTTCTTCTTTGTTATACCTGTAAAAAAAAAAAAAAAAAAAAAAAGTTAAAATATAATTTAAAAAAAACAGAAAACAAAACATATTAAAAAAAGAGAAAAAAAGTAATAATAACAATTAAAAAATGGATAAGATCATGAAAATTATATATTCATACTACAATGATGGTTTTGATGAAATCTAAGACTTTCAACCTATGTTTTGCGTTTTAAGATTTCAAATCTGAGTAGAGAAAAAAAAAAAAAAAAAAAAAAAAAAAAAAAAAAATCTGTTCTTATCAGTTTAATATCTGATACGTCCCCTATCTGGGGACCATATATTAAATGGATTTTTAGAACAGGGAGATGGAAATAGAGCTTGCTCTGTCCACTCCACGCATTGACCTGGTATTGCAGTATTTCCAGGACCGGTGCACCCTTCCCTTATGTGTTGACTAAAATCAGATTCCAAAAGTGCTATTTGTGTTTGCTATTGTTTTTGTCTTTCTGATGGGATCTCCCCTTTTAATCCCATTATTTCAACACCTGTTGGACAATGCATTTGTACAGTCATGTGTGATAATGAGCTCATTTATTAAATGCAATTAATTAATACATTGCCACCTCTTGTTGTGTGTGTGTGTGTGTGTGTGTGTGTGTCTTCTGTGTTTCTGTGTTTCCGGCATTTCACATTGGAACAGCTCATTCACCTTCCTTGTCTTCTCTCCGCCCTCCCTCCTAGGTAAGTTAAAGAGCTGCACCTGAGCCAGCCACTGATTGATGCAGCACCACAGTCAAATAGTGGAGTGGAGTGGAGTAGGGGAACAGCAAACAGCCATTAAAGCAGCCAGCCGCCTACCCGCCACAATGGACCTACCTGTGTACACTAGATGGATGTGATGGAATGTACTGTCGTCCCTACATTTCAAGAAGAAGTAAGAATTGCAGTTGCAACAAACCCTTGCTTGCCTACAAAGAGAGCAGCAATTTGGATTTGTTACTTTGTTACCTGGAAGAATAACAAACTGTGCAAGGATGGAGGTTGTAGGAGCAAGGAGAAGTTGTCTGTAAAGTTGGTGGATGCTTATTTTCCATTTTGCAGTCCCTTGTCTCCCTCTTGTGGCCTCCTGGAGGCAAATAAATGTGCAAAAAAAAGACAGCCTGGCGGCCGGCTGTTGCAGTGTTGCCCTCTCAGGCAACACTGAGTGACTGACTGAGCCTCACCGTCTTATATAAAGTTCAGACGGAACTTTGCACGTGTCATAGTGGAGCCCTCAGGATTCCAGAGCCAGCTTTCTGACATCATAATGGGGCCTCAGAGATAGATAAAAGCCTGGGCCCAGGCAGTGTTGGTCAGTGCTGCTCAGCAGGCAGCACTGGACTGGATTAAAGCTAATACAAGTTGTGAAGGAACAAGGGGTGGCTGTGGGCATGCACTTACTGCTGCTGCTGCTGCCAGTATTTGCACGGCAGGAGGGCATTTGGGCGTTGCCAAGAAGGCGTTTTTATGTAGATTCCTCCTCTTTCAGCACTGCATTGTGGTGCAAGCAAAAGAAGCAAATCCTGTGTAGCTTCCTCTCCGGCCTTTATTCACCTCCCGCTTAGTAGCTGTAAATGTGTGTGAGCCTGCAGGGCCCCATGGAATTGCCTAGAAGTAGGCTGAATCGCTGCAAGGGGTGAACAGCAGTATTAGGCAGGCTCGGTCAACGCCAGGCCCATTCGGGTTATCGCTTCTCGGCCTTCTGGCTAAGCTCAAGTGGTTTAGCTAGGGGGACCTTGGGAGTACGCTCTTCCTTCGGCCTTGTGGCATCGGCAGCTTGCTGTCTTAAGCCACCTGCTGCTATAGGGGGAAGACTACGAACAAGACCGAAAAGGCGATCGATCATCATGGGTGTGATCATCCGTTATATTCCAGCCGGCGAAGCGCGGATTCGTTTTTCGTTTCGATTTGAAGTGGAGGAGAGCAAGGTGGATCGGTTCCAGTTACCTTACTTCGTGAGAGAAATCCTTTACAAGATCTTGTTGGTGAAGAAGGAGACCATCGTTTGCCTGAGGGATTCCAGGAAAGGAGCCTACATTTTGACCTTGGATTCTATTTCTGCCTGCCAAAATTTATTTGAGGTACTCAAGACCTGCAAAGAGAACCCGGAGCTCGATGGACTGACCGTAACCATCCTTTATTCTGGTGGGGATGTGCCTTTGGTGGTATGTATGTATAACCCTTTTGTGCCTGTGGAGGACATTGCTTTGTTTCTGAGAAAATACTGCAGTAGCATAAAATATTCGCATAAGGTCATGAACTCGGAAGATTTGTGGACTGGCAAACACAAGTTTTTTGTTAAATTGGCTGGAGATCCAGGTGGTGTTGGGGGACTGTGTCATCCACCATCAAACTTTTCCATTGGGCGTGACAAGGGATATCTCTTTTACCCAGAGATGCCTCTGTTTTGCAGGAAGTGCAAGAAATTTGGCCACACTGCAGATGGTTGTGAAAGTCCGGCTGTCTTTTGTGGTCGCTGTAATAAAGAAGGTCATCTGTCTAAGGACTGCAGCACAATGGTCTGCAATGTTTGTGGAGAAGAAGGTCATGCCTTTAAGGACTGCAGTATGCGTACATCCAGATCTTGGGCTGATCAAGTGGCTGGAAGGAGTGGCGCTGTCCAGGTTGGGCTCCCTGCTGCGGACCCAGGGGGGAGTAATCAACCTGAGCAGCCAAAACTACTTGCTGAGAAGCCAACAGTAAAAATCAAGACCGGGGTGGAGCTTGTGGGGCACTCTGCTGCTGCAGCTGAGGTGGGGAGGGCACTCCCTGCTGAGGCTGTAGCTGGTGGAAAGCCCAGATCAAGTGAGGAAGCCATGGAAGTCGCCTTAAGGGAAACAAAACGCAAGAAAGGCAAAAAAGACGGGGAGGAGCAACCCCTGGGAGTTAAAAGACCCTCAAAGATGAGTGCTGAAGAAATTGATACATGTCAGCTAATGTCAAGGCCTCTAATACCACTAATGTCAGCGTCTGATCCTTTCAATATTGAGGATTTTGTAAGTCCAGAGTCACTATTGGGCTTTATATCCAAAAGTTCGAGCTCCAGCTGATAAAATCATCTATTAGATGGCATCTTTAAAATATGCCTCACTTAATGTGAGAAGTTTGAAGAGCCCCACACGGAGGGCTGCTTTGTTTAAGTATTTGGAGTCTGTGGACTGTTCTATTTATTTTTTACAGGAATGTGCAATTGATCACAGCCCAAACTACAGTGATATCCGGAAGGACTGGACTATTGGGCCATCAGTCTGGTCTGGAGATAACATAAATAAAAATTCGGGTGTTGGGGTTTTATTTAGAGGTTCAGATATACAAATATTGTCATATTTTGAGATTGTTCCTGGGAGAGCTCTACAGGTGAATGTCAAGTATAATGGGTTAGAGATCAAGTTGATAAATGTGTATGCTTCACCTGAGAAACAAGAAAGGGCTGATTTGCTTAATGATATGCAAGTTTTTATCCCAGGGCCAACACCGATTCTAATGGCTGGTGATTTTAATTGTAATATGAGTGGTGAACAGCGTGAGAGTAGAAGTGTACATGTGAGAACGGATAAAACAGAGAAACAACTTAAAAATTTTACAATAGATTTTAATCTCTCTGATATGTGGAAGAGTTTACATCCCAATGACCCTGGATATACTTGGGAGAATAATGTCTGTAAATCTAGAATAGATTTTGTTTTAATATCAGATAGTGTTAAATTGAATAATATTTCTCTTTTATCTAATATATTCTCAGATCATAAATGTTTGTATGCACATGTCACTTTACCTGGCCTGGAGAAAGGAAGAGGAGTCTGGAAACTCAATACTACATTGCTGGAAGATATGCAAATTAAAAATGAGTTTATTCTTGTATATAAAAAATGGAGGTTGGGTCAGTCTAAATACGAGAGTATTCTGGCATGGTGGGAGGAGGTAAAGAAATGGATAAAACAGTTTTTTATTAGGAAAGGGATGCAAAAGGCCAGGGAAAAAAAACAGTGGTTTAAAGTATTGAACACAAAAATGCAGACGTATTACAGGTTAAAACAAGAGGGTCTAGAAATGGATGATGTTATTGCAATGACAAAAAGTGATATCAAGAATGCGATAAGTGCAAAAGGTAAGGAGGTGATTTTTAATGCAAAAGTGCAATGTTTAGAAAATGATGAGAAATGTTCAAGGTTTTTCTTTAAAAAAGTGGTGGAAAATAAAGGAATGATTGTCGAGATGGAAGGTAAGAAGACAAATGACGAGATTTTAGTAGAAGCGCAGAAGTTTTATCAGGATCTTTTTAATAAAAAAACAATTGACCATTCTTTTACTGAAGACCTTTTAAATGCTATGGATTTAAAACTCGAGAATTCTGATCAGGAAAGTCTATGTGAGAGTGTGAGTTTACCAGAACTGTTGAGTGTGTTTAAAAGTTTCTCTAAGGGGAAAACACCAGGCTCTGACGGATTACCCGTGGAGTTTTACTTATGCTTCTGGTCTATTTTAAAAGATGATCTTATAAGTGTTTTTAAAAACGCTCTTTCATGTAAAATTTTGCCTGCCTCCTGGCGTGATGGAGTAGTTACTCTGATTTTTAAGAAAGGTGATAGGACAAAATTGGAGAACTGGAGACCTATAACCTTATTAAATGTGGATTACAAAGTGTTAGCAAAGGTCTTAGTAAATAGGATGAAAAAAGTGATCTCCAAAGTAATTCACAGTGACCAAGTATGTGGAGTGCCAGGGAGGAAAGTAAGTGATCATCTTAATCTTATCAGAGACGTTCTATGGTATCAGAAACAATGCAAACAGAGAGTGGCGATTTTATCTTTAGATTTTCAAAAGGCCTATGATAGGGTCTCGCATGAATTTTTATTGATGGTCTTAAAAAGAATGTGCTTTCCTGATTTTATTATTGAAAGAATTGCGCTTTTATATAAAAATTGTGTTAGTCGTATTTTAGTAAATGGTTTTCTGTCTCAAGAAGTGTTTTTGCAATCGGGAGTTAAACAAGGATGCCCGCTTTCCCCGATACTTTTTATATGTACAATAGAGCCACTTTTAACCCTTTTAAGGAAAGATAAGATTATTAAAGGTGTGCCAATTCCTGGGAGTGGAGGACAAAGTGTCAAGACTATAGCCTATATGGACGATGTTAACATTTTTTGCACAAATGAATCATCCTTGAAACGTGCAATAAGGCAAACTGAATACTTTTGTGAGGGTTCTGCCTTTAGATTAAACAAAGAGAAATGTGATTGCTTTGCAATAGGGGAATGGTGCAATACGGAAGTACAAGTGCAATATAATAAGATCAAGATTTTAGGGATTATCTTTGATAGTGGAAATAATGGAGAAGAAAGTTGGTCTATAGTGAAAGAGAAAGTACAAAAGAAGATAAGTTTTTGGAAAATGAGAAAATTAACTATTGAGGGGAAGATACTTATTATGAAATCTCTGCTTTTACCTATAATGTTATATCTAAGCATTGTTTTCCCACCGAAAGAATGCACTTTAAAGTTTTTAAATAAGATTTGCTTTCATTTTATATGGAGTTCAAAAATGGATAAAATTAAAAGAGAGGTTATGTTTACGGCAAAGAAATTGGGAGGTAAAGATGTACCAAACATTAAGAGGTTTTTATATGTGAAATTCTTTTCTATGTGTTTTAATGGCCTACACGGTCATAGTTATTGGTCGTATTTTCTAAGATATGCTGCTGGTCATATTTTTAGGAAAAGAAAATGGATAACCTTGTCTTTAACATCCCCTGTTCTATATGTTCCCCCAATTCATTATGCTATTTTAGAAAGAATTATTCGTATGTATGATATTAGTGGTTTTGATGCAAATGTTTTAAGTAATACAAGAAAATTAAATTTGGAAGTTAGGAAGAACGAACAACTATCAATGGTTTTAAATTATTCTGTTGAAAAGACTCAAAAAATATGGAGAATGACCAATATGGCTTTCCTGTCAAATGAACTCAAGGACTTAGCATGGCAAATTGTACACCAATGTTTACCTACCCGGGATTTTCAACATAAGAGAAGGCTAGTTAGAACTGCAAAATGTACGAGAGCAGGATGCTTTAATGATGAGACAGTTCTACATTTATTTTGGAATTGTTTTTATGCTCAAAATGTTTGGCGTTATATTGGTTCTCTGTTGAAATTTGTATCTGATCTTAATGTTTTGAATCATGAAGTAATACTATATGGTGTTTTTAATGTCCCGACAAGTGAAAAGAGTCGAGTTCTATGGATTACTGTAAATTGTATAAAGATGGCATTGTGGAAAGTTAGAAACATCTTGCTTTTTAAACGTGATTCCATTACAGAGAAGGACTGTATTAAGTTGGCTCTTAGTGAGATGTACGTTTTTTATCTCCTGGACAAAAAAAGGTTGGGACTGAGGAAAGCAAAGAGCCTTTGGAATATTCATCTATGGAATATGTTTCTGCAAGATTAAGTTGCTTTTCTGATGTCAGGACTTTGATGTTCTTTGTTCTTATCTGTTGTTCATGTTTTGCAAAATTCTTCTGATATAATGTATTGTATTTTCTGAATAATTCAATAAAAAAGTAAAAAATCAAAAAATCTGTTCTTATCAGTTTAATATCTGATACGTCCCCTATCTGGGGACCATATATTAAATGGATTTTTAGAACAGGGAGATGGAAATAGAGCTTGCTCTGTCCACTCCACGCATTGACCTGGTATTGCAGTATTTCCAGGACCGGTGCACCCTTCCCTTATGTGTTGACTAAAATCAGATTCCAAAAGTGCTATTTGTGTTTGCTATTGTTTTTGTCTTTCTGATGGGATCTCCCCTTTTAATCCCATTATTTCAACACCTGTTGGACAATGCATTTGTACAGTCATGTGTGATAATGAGCTCATTTATTAAATGCAATTAATTAATACATTGCCACCTCTTGTTGTGTGTGTGTGTGTGTGTGTGTGTGTCTTCTGTGTTTCTGTGTTTCCGGCATTTCACATTGGAACAGCTCATTCACCTTCCTTGTCTTCTCTCCGCCCTCCCTCCTAGGTAAGTTAAAGAGCTGCACCTGAGCCAGCCACTGATTGATGCAGCACCACAGTCAAATAGTGGAGTGGAGTGGAGTAGGGGAACAGCAAACAGCCATTAAAGCAGCCAGCCGCCTACCCGCCACAATGGACCTACCTGTGTACACTAGATGGATGTGATGGAATGTACTGTCGTCCCTACATTTCAAGAAGAAGTAAGAATTGCAGTTGCAACAAACCCTTGCTTGCCTACAAAGAGAGCAGCAATTTGGATTTGTTACTTTGTTACCTGGAAGAATAACAAACTGTGCAAGGATGGAGGTTGTAGGAGCAAGGAGAAGTTGTCTGTAAAGTTGGTGGATGCTTATTTTCCATTTTGCAGTCCCTTGTCTCCCTCTTGTGGCCTCCTGGAGGCAAATAAATGTGCAAAAAAAAGACAGCCTGGCGGCCGGCTGTTGCAGTGTTGCCCTCTCAGGCAACACTGAGTGACTGACTGAGCCTCACCGTCTTATATAAAGTTCAGACGGAACTTTGCACGTGTCATAGTGGAGCCCTCAGGATTCCAGAGCCAGCTTTCTGACATCATAATGGGGCCTCAGAGATAGATAAAAGCCTGGGCCCAGGCAGTGTTGGTCAGTGCTGCTCAGCAGGCAGCACTGGACTGGATTAAAGCTAATACAAGTTGTGAAGGAACAAGGGGTGGCTGTGGGCATGCACTTACTGCTGCTGCTGCTGCCAGTATTTGCACGGCAGGAGGGCATTTGGGCGTTGCCAAGAAGGCGTTTTTATGTAGATTCCTCCTCTTTCAGCACTGCATTGTGGTGCAAGCAAAAGAAGCAAATCCTGTGTAGCTTCCTCTCCGGCCTTTATTCACCTCCCGCTTAGTAGCTGTAAATGTGTGTGAGCCTGCAGGGCCCCATGGAATTGCCTAGAAGTAGGCTGAATCGCTGCAAGGGGTGAACAGCAGTATTAGGCAGGCTCGGTCAACGCCAGGCCCATTCGGGTTATCGCTTCTCGGCCTTTTGGCTACGACCAAGTGTAGTAGTCAGGGTGCGAGTCCTGGAGTGATCCAGCAGTTTCCTTTGCAGGAGCTGCTGTCTAATTTTCTGTGGTTTTTACCGACAGTGTCTTATTGAAGAATGGCTGGGCTGAAGAATACCATCCGGATGGAAGTGGATCCCAAGGACCATCAGAAGAACAACCTCCGTTTTATGATTGAAAAGATCATTGAAGGTAAAGCTGGTGTGCAGAGAAATCTGATTTTTGCTGTTCAGGACTTCTGGAAAACAGGTGTGTACGACGTTACCTTCATAAATGAAGAAATTTGCATAAACGTCTATGAATGGCTGCGCAGTAACAAGGATGACCCCATGATGCAAGGTATAAAATGTACGCCGTTGTTCGGATTGAATGAAATTGTTATCACGGTGCATGTCTACAATCCCTACACCAAGATGGAGGTACTTGTAAATTTTCTCCTTAACTACTGCCAGTATGTTAGAGATGGAGTACCCCAGGTGAATTGCATGGGTATTTTCAACTGCAAATACAAGTTCAGAGTGAAGTTAAAGCAGGACCCTAATTACTTAGGAGGTTTTATGCACCCACCTGCGAGTTTCTCTGTGGCAGGCCAGAGGGGTTTCATAATGTACCCTGGGCAGCCAAAGTACTGCAGAAATTGTTTTCTTTTTGGTCATACACAGGATGTTTGCACTAAAGGAAGTTGCTGCAGGAACTGTAAGCAGGAGGGGCACACAGCTAATGAGTGTCCTACTCCACGGGCCTGTGATATCTGTGGTAAAACTGACCATTTATTTAGAGATTGCCCCAATGCAGCTGCACAGAAGGAGCAGAATCAGAAGAGGGCGGAGGAGGCTCAGCAAAGAGAAGTGGAGCGGCGGGAACACAGTGCAACGCAAAGGAGATCATTTGCAAGTGTGGTAAGAGGCCCAGCCAGTGAAGAGGTAAGGAGGGGTGATGAGACTACTACACAAACACCTGTGGTGAGTGCCCTGCCCCCGCTTTTACCTCCTTTGAGAAGTTTGGAGGAAGTGATTGAGGAGTTCACCAGCTCTGTTCATGCATCTGACCCATGTAACATAGAGGAATATCCATCTGAGTTAGAGACTATAAAGAGTCAAAGGGAGGGTGGTGGGGATAAAAGCTCTGAGGAAGACAGTCAAACCTTCTTGGTTCGCAGGGAAAAATCCTGTAAAAAAAGACGCACTGAGAAGAGTGAGAAGGAAGGTGTGGAAACAAGCAACCCTTTTCAGGTGCTGGAGATTGACCCTATGGACGCTGACACAGTATGCCCTGCAGTTTAGGGATAAGTGATGTGTTTCACTCACCTGTGGTCTTCACATTATGCAAGGAAGAGGAGACCTCTGGGAAGAGAAATTTGTGTTATTTTTAGTCCTATGTGCAAAAATGTATTCTGTTGTACTTTTATGTATTTTCTTTTTATGTTGCTCTCCATGAGCTAGAAGTTTTTAGTTGAATATGGGCATCAGGATAGTGTCTCAAAACGTCAGAGTCTTCAAGAGTAAAAATAGACGAGCTGCTATTCTAGAGTTCCTGGCACAGGAAAGTGCTTCTATTTTTTGTTTGCAGGAATGTGGTTTGTGTGAGTCAATTGGAAGTGATGAATGGGTGCATGGAAGTATGGTATGGTCAGGCAGTGTGTTAAATAAAAATGATGGGGTGGGAGTTTTGTTTAAAGGGAGGGAAGTATCTTTAGTTAGTTATACTGTTATAGAACAAGGTAGATGCATTTTAGTTATCTTTGAGTACAAAAATGTACAGTTATGTTTAATTAATATATATGCTCCAACAAATAAAGTAGAAAGAAATGTTTTATTTGAAAAAATTAAGTTTTTCATTCCAGGGAGAATGCCTGTAATTTTAGTTGGTGATCTAAATTGTGATCTCACTAAGTGTAATGTTGACATATCAGGGAAAACATTTTTGGATTTAGTTAGTGATTTTAATTTATCAGATATGCAAAAGTTATGTAAAATAGACCCGAATTTAAATACCTATCATGCTGATAGGGGGAGAATTCATAGTAGGTTGGATTATTGCTTTGTTTCGCAAAATGTTATTTCTTTAAGTTATAAACAGCATGGGGTTTTGTTTTCAGACCATGAGTGTGTAATATGTGAGGTGGATGTGGATGCAAAGGGTGTGTATGGGCGGGGTTTATGGAAATTAAATGTGAGTCTGTTGGAAAGTGAGGATGTGAGGCGGGAATATGCAAATCGGTATGCATGTTGGGTAAGGAAGAAAAGTGATTTTACTGATATCTGTAGGTGGTGGGATTGGGTTAAAATGAAGACAAGATCGTTTTTCAAAAATGTTGGGTATAAATTTGCTGCGATTAAGAGGGAAAAGTATGTGAGGTTGAATGCTCAGTTGAGTTTATTATATAAGTTAAGGGATGAAGGTTCTGATGTGAGTGAGGATATATTAGTTATCAAAAGAGAGGTTAATGAATTTATGTTTGAGAGAGGTAAGAGTGTTATTTTTAGAGCAAAATTGGAGAGAATGGAATATGATGAGAAATGTACACGGTTTTTTTTCAAAAAAGTGTTTGGTAAAAAACAAAGTATGAATGTGTTGATTGGGGAGGATGGTAGTGAGGTGAGTGGTGATGATGTGAGTGAGGAAGTGGCAAAGTTCTATGAAGAGTTGTATGCAGAAAAATGGAGGGATGATACTTTGGAGAGTGAGGTGTTGAATGGGATGGATAAAAATTTGAGTGATGTTGAGAAAGAATGTGTTATGAAGGATGTGACTATGGATGAAGTATGGAAGGTAATAAATAGTATGGCTGTGAATAAGACACCAGGGGAAGATGGACTCCCTATAGAGTTCTATAGGTTAATGTGGGATGTGATTGGAAAAGATGTGATAGAATTGTGTAAATATATGTGGGTGAATGAAGAAATTACTGAAAGTATGCGTGCGGGTGTGATTGTGTTGATTCCGAAAAAGGGAGAGTTAAAGGAATTGAAAAATTGGCGCCCAATAACGTTACTCAATTGTGATTATAAGATTTACGCAAAAGTGATAGCCAATAGGATGCGTGATGTGATTGAGAGTGTGGTTGGGGATGAGCAATGTTGTGCGGTACCTGGGAGAAGAATACATGAGAATGTGTGTATGTTAAGAGATTGTTTGTGGGATTGTATGGAAAGGAAGAAGGATGTGCATTTGGTAAGTTTGGATTTTGAAAAAGCGTATGATAGGTTGTCTCATAAGTTTTTGTATAAGGTGTTGCTGAAAATGGGCTTTCCAGCTGAGTTTGTATGTAGAATTAGGAGTTTATATGGTGGGATATATAGTCGTGTGTTACTGAATGGGTGTGTGGGTAGGAGAGTGATTGTGTCTTCTGGTGTGCGTCAAGGATGTCCGTTGTCACCGGTTGCTTTCATTTGTGCGATTGAGCCATTATTGTGTTTGTTAAGGAAAGATAAGGTTGTGCGTGGTGTTCAGATTCCAGGGAGTGGGGGGAGAGAGTGGAAGGTAAGTGGCTATATGGATGATGTGTGCGTTCTATGCGATTCTGAATGTGCTATAAAACGTGTGAAACTGTTAGTGTCCTTTTTTTGTGGCGCGTCTGCTTTTCGTGTTAACTGGAGTAAGAGTGAATGTAAAAGTTTTGGGAGCAGTAAGGTGAGGGGGGATATAGGGGTGAACATTGTGGATGGACCAATTAAGGTGTTGGGGGTGAAATTTACAGAAAAATTAGATGGGAAAGAATGTTGGGATGATGTAAAGAAGAAAGTGGAAAGTAAATTATGTTTTTGGAGGATGAGAAGTTTATCTTTTACTGGGAAGATTTTGATCATTAAGAGTGTTGTTTTGCCAATATACTTGTATATTGCTTTTGTGTTTCCACCTAATTATATGTGTTTGAGGAGCTTAAATAGGATTTTGTTTGTTTTCTTGTGGGGATCAAAAATGGAGCGAGCAAGGAGGGAGGTGGTAATTAAATCTGTGAGGAATGGTGGATTGGGTTTTCCTAACTTAGAAGTATTCTTTGGGGTAAATATGTGTATTTTTCTTCTAAGAGTAGTTAGGGCAGACTTAAAATATTCTGTTATGTGTAAATATTTGTTTGGGACTTACCTGATTCGGATGAAGTGGTGTGCGAGAGATTTACGTAGTCCAGTTGCGTTTGTTGTGCCTGTATGGTATGTGTGGATGTATAAGTTTCTTGTGAAATATAAGTTGCATGGTGTGGATGTTAGGATGTTGCGCAATAAGAGTTTGGTGTACAGGATGATTGAGTGTGCGGAGACTGAGTGCGGTATAAATATGGTGAGAGGAAGAGATGTGGGGAAAGTATGGAAGAAAGTAAGAATGGATGGTTTGACAAATAAGCAGAGTGAATTGGTGTGGCAAAGTTTGCATGGAGTGTTACCAGTAAGAGAATTCCAGAGGAATCGTGGGCTAATCAGGAGTGATATGTGTCCAAGGTCTGATTGTAATGGAAGGGAGAGTGTTATTCATTTGTTCTGGAATTGTAAGTATGCAAGAGAAGTGATAAAGAGAATGGGACCGTTATGTAAGGAGTTGACTGGGGTGAGTTTGTTGTCTTTTGAAATGTTTATGTTTGGGTTGTGTGCGTGTAATGGAGAAAAAGAGAGAGTGTTGTGGTTGTTGCTTGCATGTATAAAAGAAGTATTATGGGATGTAAGGAATGTATATGTGTTTAAAAGGAAAGAACTGGCTGTTAGAGACAGTGTGAGAATGGCATTGGGAAAGCTGTATGTTTGTTTTTTGTGGGATAAAAAGAGAAAAGGGGAAATGGATGCAGAGGGGGTGTGGAAAGTTAAAAAATGGATTGATATTGTTGATTGTTCATCATGATTTCTTTTTTCTGTAATGTTTTATGCAATGATGTTGCTGTTTTTGTTGTTGACCTTTGGAAAAATATATTTAGAATGTTTTCTGGATGATGATGGGACAGTTTTTTCGTGAAATTGTCATAGAACGGATATGGTTGTGGTTGATCGTATTCATTCCCATCTGAGGGAAAGCAAAAAAAAAAAAAAAAAAAAAAAAAAAATCTGTTCTTATCAGTTTAATATCTGATACGTCCCCTATCTGGGGACCATATATTAAATGGATTTTTAGAACAGGGAGATGGAAATAGAGCTTGCTCTGTCCACTCCACGCATTGACCTGGTATTGCAGTATTTCCAGGACCGGTGCACCCTTCCCTTATGTGTTGACTAAAATCAGATTCCAAAAGTGCTATTTGTGTTTGCTATTGTTTTTGTCTTTCTGATGGGATCTCCCCTTTTAATCCCATTATTTCAACACCTGTTGGACAATGCATTTGTACAGTCATGTGTGATAATGAGCTCATTTATTAAATGCAATTAATTAATACATTGCCACCTCTTGTTGTGTGTGTGTGTGTGTGTGTGTGTGTCTTCTGTGTTTCTGTGTTTCCGGCATTTCACATTGGAACAGCTCATTCACCTTCCTTGTCTTCTCTCCGCCCTCCCTCCTAGGTAAGTTAAAGAGCTGCACCTGAGCCAGCCACTGATTGATGCAGCACCACAGTCAAATAGTGGAGTGGAGTGGAGTAGGGGAACAGCAAACAGCCATTAAAGCAGCCAGCCGCCTACCCGCCACAATGGACCTACCTGTGTACACTAGATGGATGTGATGGAATGTACTGTCGTCCCTACATTTCAAGAAGAAGTAAGAATTGCAGTTGCAACAAACCCTTGCTTGCCTACAAAGAGAGCAGCAATTTGGATTTGTTACTTTGTTACCTGGAAGAATAACAAACTGTGCAAGGATGGAGGTTGTAGGAGCAAGGAGAAGTTGTCTGTAAAGTTGGTGGATGCTTATTTTCCATTTTGCAGTCCCTTGTCTCCCTCTTGTGGCCTCCTGGAGGCAAATAAATGTGCAAAAAAAAGACAGCCTGGCGGCCGGCTGTTGCAGTGTTGCCCTCTCAGGCAACACTGAGTGACTGACTGAGCCTCACCGTCTTATATAAAGTTCAGACGGAACTTTGCACGTGTCATAGTGGAGCCCTCAGGATTCCAGAGCCAGCTTTCTGACATCATAATGGGGCCTCAGAGATAGATAAAAGCCTGGGCCCAGGCAGTGTTGGTCAGTGCTGCTCAGCAGGCAGCACTGGACTGGATTAAAGCTAATACAAGTTGTGAAGGAACAAGGGGTGGCTGTGGGCATGCACTTACTGCTGCTGCTGCTGCCAGTATTTGCACGGCAGGAGGGCATTTGGGCGTTGCCAAGAAGGCGTTTTTATGTAGATTCCTCCTCTTTCAGCACTGCATTGTGGTGCAAGCAAAAGAAGCAAATCCTGTGTAGCTTCCTCTCCGGCCTTTATTCACCTCCCGCTTAGTAGCTGTAAATGTGTGTGAGCCTGCAGGGCCCCATGGAATTGCCTAGAAGTAGGCTGAATCGCTGCAAGGGGTGAACAGCAGTATTAGGCAGGCTCGGTCAACGCCAGGCCCATTCGGGTTATCGCTTCTCGGCCTTTTGGCTAAGACCAAGTGTATTTATACAGGAGGTTTTTAGTCAGAAGGTGCTCAGGTACCCTCTCTCTCGGCCTCGGGGGATCGTCCAGGTTCGCCTGGACTTCACCCCCGTGCTGCTATTTGGGAGAGAGGCTTAGTCCTGAGCAACGAGTTGCGATCCCCCCCCCCAGCCCTTTGGTAAGTCTCAGGACCCCATAGGGCGCAGCAATTGCTGTGCGGTTCGGCCTGGCCACGGAAATGGCAGGCGAGCCTGATGCGGTGCCGGTGTATGCCCGGCTAAGGAACTCTGCCCGATTTATCGTGGCAGAGGGTGGAGGCGGTCCACGTGGCGTAAAGTTCTTGGTCCACAAGATCCTGGAAGAACTACTGGCGGTCCACAAGAATGAGATTCTGGCTATCCAGGACTACCCGAAACGAGGCATTTTCGACGTCACCTTTATGGGAGAAGGAATCCTCCGTGATGCCATGGACCGAGCTGAGAGGAGAAAAGGTGAACTCGTGGTAGCGGGAGTCCAGGTAGTAGAACATGCCTTCGAAATTACGAAACTCGTGGTGATTAAAATGTACTCCCCATATGTGAAGGATATGGAAGTGGCAGCATTCTTAGCTGCCTACTTCAAGAATGTCAAACTGTTGGGGAGAGTTATGAACGAGTGTGGAGTGTGGACCGTCAAGTGGAAGTTTTTAGTAACATTGATAAAGGACCCCTCCACCCAGGAAACGAGATTACCACCGGCTCGTTTTAAAATTGGAAATGTGAATGGCGACCTCTATTTTTCAGGGATGCCAAACTTCTGCAGGGCCTGCGGTACTTATGGACATACCAGTTTTAACTGCGATGTCACCTGTAGAAACTGTGGAAGCAAAGAGCACAATATGAGAGAGTGCTCACAAGAGAAAAAATGTAATTTTTGCCAAAAAACTGGTCATTTGTACTATTCTTGTCCCCATAGGTACCGAGGCGAAGAAAATGAGCAACCCGAGGCGCCCCCACGTGCTCCACCAGCGGACCAGTCCCACCCCCGGGGAGAGGAGCATGCCGGGGCCGCGAAGGAGCAGCGAGGCACCTGGGCTTCAGTGGTGCGGAGTAATGGAGCCAAAGCAGGTGCCTCGCAGCCAGCAACCTCTGAGGAAAGGAAGGAGCCCAGCGCCAATGACAAAAGGCAAGCTAAGCGGAAGGCGGAAAAGGAGCAGGCCACCAATGATACTGTGGCATCCCAGAGGGCTGGTTGTCCAGTGGGTGCCGGGCCTGCTCCTGTACCTGGGTCTCAGGAGTCTGACTCCGAGCAGGAGAACTGGGTAGCGGTGGGTCCCCGAAAAAAGGGAAAACAGGAGCGTGCTGGTAGGAGGGAATCAGGGGAGGAGCAGATGGACACATACGTGAAGAAAAGTGAGGCTCCTCCTAGGACCACCTCCTCGCCTGACCTGGTGAGGAGGGTGGGCACTGTTCCCTCCCAGATACCGGACACCCCGCCGTGTGCGCAACCTCCCCCTCTAAGACGGCGTCAACAGAGCCTGGGGGGAGAGGCGGGGCCCTTGGGGGACCCACCCGAAATGGACCTACGTGGTCACCCAGTGGAGACCCAGGTGACGCTAAGCGAGAGTGGGCTCCCCTTGTACGAGATAAGAGTTGCTGGCACGGCTCTCAGTGAAGGTAGTTCCTCTCCCTTTTCGTCCCTCTTTGCAGGCGATTCGGACGAGGGTGGGGATATGAGCGCAAACGAGAGTTCTGGTAATGCTGGTGGAGGAAATGTCTGATTTTAAGTTCCACGAATATTTATTATTTTAAAATCAAGACGTTATTTTAATCTCCACAATGTCAGAAGTAAAGGGAATCTCCCTCAACGTGAGGGGCGCCAAGTCCAAAGTTAGAAGGGTTGCTCTCTTAAGCTTTTTAGCTGGCCTGGCAGCCTCTGTTTTTTTCCTGCAGGAGTGCGGCATTCCCCATATGATGAAGTACCATAAATACCAAGAGGATTGGAAGTATGGTCCATCAGTCTGGTCTGGATCTAACGAGTCCAGATCAGCAGGGGTCGCCATTCTTTTTAAGGGAAACGTTTTAATCGATTTTATCCAAGAGATTCTTCCAGGACGTATTTTATTGGTTAAGGCTTTTATTGACGGTGTGAAATGGCAGTTCTTAAATTTTTATGGCTCACCTGACAAAAATGAAAGAGAAGAAATGTTAGCGATTTTACCTCTTTTTATTAACACGACTGAGCCTTTTATCCTCGCAGGTGATTTTAATTGTATCCTGAGAGGGGAACGCCGGCTTACCAGTGCTACAAGCAGGAACTATGATAAGACCTCTGGACTGCTCAAAGATATGGTGGGTGATTTTAAATTAAAAGACGTTTATAAAGAGTGTAACAGGAGCAGTCCAGAGGAAGCCGGCGTTACCTGGAGCAACGCCACCTGTAGCTCCAGGATAGATTTTATATTTTGTAATGAGAATCTACTGCCTTTTAAATGTGAAGTTTTAACCAATGTTTTTTCTGATCACAAGCTTTTATCATTTTATGTAAAGCGTGATTTTAATAACATTATTAGTAAAAAGTCCTGGAAGTTAAATGTTTCCCTTTTAGATGATCCACAGGTTTTTACAGATTTTATTGAATTTTACAAAGAGAGTAGGCGGGTGAGAGACACGCGGGCTCCCATCACCACATGGTGGGAGAAAATGAAAAGGAAAATAAAAGAATTTTTTATTAAAAAAAGCGTGGCGAAAGCCAGAGAGAAGCAAGCTTTTTTTAAAATTCTCAACACCCGCCTACAGACCCTGTACAAGATGAGAGCGCACGAGATAGAGGTAAAAGACGACATCGCCAACTTAAAAAAAGAGATAGCTCAGTGCCTGGAGCAGAAAGGTAAAGAAATTATATTTCGTTCTAAAGTACAGCACGTGGAAGAGAACGAGACCTGCTCCAGGTACTTTTTTAAGAAAATGAACAATAAAAAAGCTATTCTTAAAAATATTGATGGGGTGTCGGATATACAGGGTCTTTTAAGTAAAGTTCATGAGTTTTATACTGACCTTTTTAATGTGAAAACTGTGGATCGTGATTTTATGCGTGACTCGCTGAAGGAGATTACCACTGTTTTAGACCCTGTCTCCCAGAATTTTTTATTGCAGGAACTGTCGGAGCAGGAGATTTTAGAGACAGTGAAGAGTTTTAAAGCAGGTAAAGTTCCTGGCCCGGACGGTATACCCAGCGAGTTTTATGTCAAATTTTACGACATTTTAAAAGATGATCTCTTAAACCTTTTTACCGAAGTCTTTCATTCCAAGATGCTGCCTAAGTCCTGGCGGAAGGGTGAGGTCTCCTTGCTATACAAGAAAGGTGACATCGCAGTTTTAGAGAATTGGAGACCAATAACCCTTCTGAATAGTGACTACAAAATAATGGCAAAACTATGCGCAAACCGTTTAAAAGCCATAGTACCCCACATCATACACTCTAACCAGGTATGTGGGGTGCCAGGCCGCAGCATCTGGGATAATATTAATTTAATAAAAGATGCGATTGAAGACACAAAATCTAGAAACGGAAAATTAGCCATTTTATCCATAGATTTTCAAAAAGCTTTCGACCGAGTATCGCACTTTTATCTTTTTAAGGTTTTAGAGCGGATGGGTATACCTGAAGGTTTTTTACTATCTATTAAAGCCTTTTATAAAGATTGCACAAGCAAAATTTTAGTAAATGGTTTTAAGACACAGGACGTTCTTTTAAACTCTGGGGTGAAGCAGGGGTGTCCCTTGTCCCCACTGCTTTTCATATGTGCACTAGAGCCTCTGCTATGCGCAATACGCCGTGATAAACAAATACGTGGAGTCCCCCTGCCGGGGGGAGGCGGCATAGAGGCTAAAGCAGTGGGGTACATGGATGATGTGGCGATACTTTGTAGGGACACCCTGTCGCTTCAGAAAGCCCTAAAACAAATTGAGTTTTATTGCTGTGCTTCTGGTTTTAGAATAAATTTCAGCAAAAGTAATATTTTAAGAATAGGAAGCATGGTTTTTAGAGACGTACCCGTTCCTGTGTCAGATACTATTAAAGTTTTAGGTATCTCCTTCAGTGAGCACGACAATGGTTTTATAAGTTGGGACATGGTGGCGCAGAAGGTAAACAATAAAATTTGTATGTGGAATATGAGGAAACTCACCATGGAGGGAAAAATTTTAATCATAAAAATGGTCATTTTACCCCTTCTTTTATATACAAGCATGGTGTTCCCTCCCCCAACAGTTTTATTACGAAAAATAACAAAAGCATGTTTTACCTTCTTTTGGAGTTCCAGGATGGAGAAATTGAAACGAGAAACGGTAATAAAGTCCAAACCAAAGGGTGGCAAAGATTTTCCTGATTTTAATAGGTTTCTTTTAATTAAGTTCTTTAGTTTCTGTTTTAATTCCCTTTTTAAAGAGCACTATTGGTCTTACTTTTTACGTTTTAATACTGGGTTTTTTATGCGGAGGTTTGGTTGGTTTAACATAATTTTATCCTCACCATACGCTTTTAAATTACCAGCTAACTACGTAATTTTAGAAAAAATAGTGGCTCTCTTCAATTTAAAAGGGAAGACCGTGAATGAACTCAAGAATAGCAAAAAACTAATAAAAGACCTGAGAGAGAGCGAGACGGTCAGCAATGTAGAGAATTTTAATACACAACGATGTGCTTTTATTTTCAAAATGATTAATGTGTTTTATCTTTTTAATACACAGATGGACCTGGCCTGGAGCTGCGTTCATCAATGTCTTCCATGCCGGGCATTCCAGTACAGAAGAGGATTCGCGAGGTCTGCCGTCTGCCCGAGGGAAGGCTGCCAGGCCGAGGAGACGATAAGACATATTTTTTGGACATGTGACTTTGCAAAAGAATTTTGGAAAAAAATATTCCCTCTTTTGGTGAAGATGGCAGACCTAAAGGACTTAAACTATGAGGATATTTTATATGGACTTTTTGGATGCCCAACCGCGAATCAGAAAATAATTGCATGGAAGACGATGAATTGCGCCAAAGAAGCTCTATGGAAGGCCAGGAACATCCTCCTTTTTAAGCACGACGTTTTATCGGTTGATGATGTTTTAGGTCTTTGTTTTAGTGAGATGTATATTTATTTTTTATTAGACAAAAAAAGGAATGCCACCCTTCTAAATAAATGGTTTGTGACTGACTGGAACTCCAAATAAATAAAGATTTGCCCCATGTCCCCCTACATAAATTTTAAGGAAATTTGATTTTACTATTGTTACAATGTAAAAAAAATTTTTATCTATCTATGTAACCAAAAAGTATTTTATTGTAAAATTGAATTTTTTTATCAATAAATCATTGACACCCCTGCAAAGGGGTAGCCAACTGAAAAAAAAAAAATCTGTTCTTATCAGTTTAATATCTGATACGTCCCCTATCTGGGGACCATATATTAAATGGATTTTTAGAACAGGGAGATGGAAATAGAGCTTGCTCTGTCCACTCCACGCATTGACCTGGTATTGCAGTATTTCCAGGACCGGTGCACCCTTCCCTTATGTGTTGACTAAAATCAGATTCCAAAAGTGCTATTTGTGTTTGCTATTGTTTTTGTCTTTCTGATGGGATCTCCCCTTTTAATCCCATTATTTCAACACCTGTTGGACAATGCATTTGTACAGTCATGTGTGATAATGAGCTCATTTATTAAATGCAATTAATTAATACATTGCCACCTCTTGTTGTGTGTGTGTGTGTGTGTGTGTGTCTTCTGTGTTTCTGTGTTTCCGGCATTTCACATTGGAACAGCTCATTCACCTTCCTTGTCTTCTCTCCGCCCTCCCTCCTAGGTAAGTTAAAGAGCTGCACCTGAGCCAGCCACTGATTGATGCAGCACCACAGTCAAATAGTGGAGTGGAGTGGAGTAGGGGAACAGCAAACAGCCATTAAAGCAGCCAGCCGCCTACCCGCCACAATGGACCTACCTGTGTACACTAGATGGATGTGATGGAATGTACTGTCGTCCCTACATTTCAAGAAGAAGTAAGAATTGCAGTTGCAACAAACCCTTGCTTGCCTACAAAGAGAGCAGCAATTTGGATTTGTTACTTTGTTACCTGGAAGAATAACAAACTGTGCAAGGATGGAGGTTGTAGGAGCAAGGAGAAGTTGTCTGTAAAGTTGGTGGATGCTTATTTTCCATTTTGCAGTCCCTTGTCTCCCTCTTGTGGCCTCCTGGAGGCAAATAAATGTGCAAAAAAAAGACAGCCTGGCGGCCGGCTGTTGCAGTGTTGCCCTCTCAGGCAACACTGAGTGACTGACTGAGCCTCACCGTCTTATATAAAGTTCAGACGGAACTTTGCACGTGTCATAGTGGAGCCCTCAGGATTCCAGAGCCAGCTTTCTGACATCATAATGGGGCCTCAGAGATAGATAAAAGCCTGGGCCCAGGCAGTGTTGGTCAGTGCTGCTCAGCAGGCAGCACTGGACTGGATTAAAGCTAATACAAGTTGTGAAGGAACAAGGGGTGGCTGTGGGCATGCACTTACTGCTGCTGCTGCTGCCAGTATTTGCACGGCAGGAGGGCATTTGGGCGTTGCCAAGAAGGCGTTTTTATGTAGATTCCTCCTCTTTCAGCACTGCATTGTGGTGCAAGCAAAAGAAGCAAATCCTGTGTAGCTTCCTCTCCGGCCTTTATTCACCTCCCGCTTAGTAGCTGTAAATGTGTGTGAGCCTGCAGGGCCCCATGGAATTGCCTAGAAGTAGGCTGAATCGCTGCAAGGGGTGAACAGCAGTATTAGGCAGGCTCGGTCAACGCCAGGCCCATTCGGGTTATCGCTTCTCGGCCTTTTGGCTAAGATCAAGTGTAGTGCTTTAGGGTATTGCCTTGTTTCTTGGTCAGGAGGTGCCCTGGTACCCTTTTCCTTGGCCTGGGGGGATCGTCTCTTTCACAAGAGACTTCACCCCTCTGCTGCTATTGGGGAGGAGGATTAGTCCAGGGCAACGAGGAGCGATCACCCACCTGACACCTCGGTGTTGAAGGTCTATCCTGAAAACCATCAGAATGGAGGCCATACCGGAATATATGAGGACCAGGAATGCTGTTCGTTTTACGGTGACGGAACTGGAAAGGACCAAGAAAGACCTGCGTTTCCTGAGCGAAGATTTGTTGCTGGGACTGTTTCGGCTGAGCAAGGAGGACATACTGGCGGTAATGGACTACCCACAGAGAGGTGTCTATGACGTCACGTTCATCAATGAAGAAACGTATTTGAAGTTTTCGGTAAACTTGTTGAAGTCACGTGAAGATCCAAAGTTGGAAGGTGTGGTGTTGGTACCACACTTTTCTGTGTGGCAGCGTCTTGTGACCGTCAAGATGTACTCGCCATATGTTGAAGAGGAGGATATTAGTATATTCCTAGGGAAGTATTGCGAGAAAGTTGTGGAGAAAGGCAAAGTTCTGAATGAATTTGGCTTCTGGACCGGAAAATGGAGATTTTTTTGTTCAATGAAACTGGACAGAACTTCAGGAAAAATGGTAACCCCACCAGCTCGCTTTAAAATTGGAAACACGACTGGAGATTTGTTCTTTTCTGGAATGGACATTTTTTGCAGGAACTGTAAGAAATATGGGCACAATACAGCAGAATGTCAAAAGATTGTGTGTACAAAATGTTTGCATGAAGGCCACGACTATCAAGACTGCAAAGAGGAAAAGATTTGTAACATGTGTGGAGAGGGTGGGCATGTCTTCAGGATATGTCCAAAGAGACATAGAAGAGGAGTGCAACAAGAGAGTGGAGCAAGCAGGGAGAAAAGTAAACCGAATATTGAAGAGGTTTCTTCAGTAACGGAAAAAGTGGAGAATAGTGGAGGAGGAGGTATTAAAGATACTGATGTGGGCAAAGGTAAAATTGCTGAAAAAAGGAAAATTGGGAAAGCTAAAATATCTAAAGAAGAAAGTGAAGAAAGAGAGGATATAATAAGAGAGTCGATTAATTTACGGAAGAAGGCGGATGTAGAGGTTTTGCGTGGAATAATAGAGACGCATTTGACAAAACAATTTTTCCGTTTTATGGAAACATATAAAATACCACCTTGGTTGGTGGAAGAGGTCAAGAATGAATGGGATGGTAAACCCCTGAAGCAGGAACTATTGGAGATGCTTGCTGTTTGCGCGGTTAGAAAAGGCTTGGTGACATGATTTAAATGTTTCTGATGTCAGGACTTTGATGTTTTTTGTTCTTATCTGTTGTTCATGTTTTGCAAAATTCTTCTGATATAATAAAAAAGTAAAAAAAAATCTGTTCTTATCAGTTTAATATCTGATACGTCCCCTATCTGGGGACCATATATTAAATGGATTTTTAGAACAGGGAGATGGAAATAGAGCTTGCTCTGTCCACTCCACGCATTGACCTGGTATTGCAGTATTTCCAGGACCGGTGCACCCTTCCCTTATGTGTTGACTAAAATCAGATTCCAAAAGTGCTATTTGTGTTTGCTATTGTTTTTGTCTTTCTGATGGGATCTCCCCTTTTAATCCCATTATTTCAACACCTGTTGGACAATGCATTTGTACAGTCATGTGTGATAATGAGCTCATTTATTAAATGCAATTAATTAATACATTGCCACCTCTTGTTGTGTGTGTGTGTGTGTGTGTGTGTCTTCTGTGTTTCTGTGTTTCCGGCATTTCACATTGGAACAGCTCATTCACCTTCCTTGTCTTCTCTCCGCCCTCCCTCCTAGGTAAGTTAAAGAGCTGCACCTGAGCCAGCCACTGATTGATGCAGCACCACAGTCAAATAGTGGAGTGGAGTGGAGTAGGGGAACAGCAAACAGCCATTAAAGCAGCCAGCCGCCTACCCGCCACAATGGACCTACCTGTGTACACTAGATGGATGTGATGGAATGTACTGTCGTCCCTACATTTCAAGAAGAAGTAAGAATTGCAGTTGCAACAAACCCTTGCTTGCCTACAAAGAGAGCAGCAATTTGGATTTGTTACTTTGTTACCTGGAAGAATAACAAACTGTGCAAGGATGGAGGTTGTAGGAGCAAGGAGAAGTTGTCTGTAAAGTTGGTGGATGCTTATTTTCCATTTTGCAGTCCCTTGTCTCCCTCTTGTGGCCTCCTGGAGGCAAATAAATGTGCAAAAAAAAGACAGCCTGGCGGCCGGCTGTTGCAGTGTTGCCCTCTCAGGCAACACTGAGTGACTGACTGAGCCTCACCGTCTTATATAAAGTTCAGACGGAACTTTGCACGTGTCATAGTGGAGCCCTCAGGATTCCAGAGCCAGCTTTCTGACATCATAATGGGGCCTCAGAGATAGATAAAAGCCTGGGCCCAGGCAGTGTTGGTCAGTGCTGCTCAGCAGGCAGCACTGGACTGGATTAAAGCTAATACAAGTTGTGAAGGAACAAGGGGTGGCTGTGGGCATGCACTTACTGCTGCTGCTGCTGCCAGTATTTGCACGGCAGGAGGGCATTTGGGCGTTGCCAAGAAGGCGTTTTTATGTAGATTCCTCCTCTTTCAGCACTGCATTGTGGTGCAAGCAAAAGAAGCAAATCCTGTGTAGCTTCCTCTCCGGCCTTTATTCACCTCCCGCTTAGTAGCTGTAAATGTGTGTGAGCCTGCAGGGCCCCATGGAATTGCCTAGAAGTAGGCTGAATCGCTGCAAGGGGTGAACAGCAGTATTAGGCAGGCTCGGTCAACGCCAGGCCCATTCGGGTTATCGCTTCTCGGCCTTTTGGCTAAGACCAAGTGTATTTATACAGGAGGTTTTTAGTCAGAAGGTGCTCAGGTACCCTCTCTCTCGGCCTCGGGGGATCGTCCAGGTTCGCCTGGACTTCACCCCCGTGCTGCTATTTGGGAGAGAGGCTTAGTCCTGAGCAACGAGTTGCGATCCCCCCCCCAGCCCTTTGGTAAGTCTCAGGACCCCATAGGGCGCAGCAATTGCTGTGCGGTTCGGCCTGGCCACGGAAATGGCAGGCGAGCCTGATGCGGTGCCGGTGTATGCCCGGCTAAGGAACTCTGCCCGATTTATCGTGGCAGAGGGTGGAGGCGGTCCACGTGGCGTAAAGTTCTTGGTCCACAAGATCCTGGAAGAACTACTGGCGGTCCACAAGAATGAGATTCTGGCTATCCAGGACTACCCGAAACGAGGCATTTTCGACGTCACCTTTATGGGAGAAGGAATCCTCCGTGATGCCATGGACCGAGCTGAGAGGAGAAAAGGTGAACTCGTGGTAGCGGGAGTCCAGGTAGTAGAACATGCCTTCGAAATTACGAAACTCGTGGTGATTAAAATGTACTCCCCATATGTGAAGGATATGGAAGTGGCAGCATTCTTAGCTGCCTACTTCAAGAATGTCAAACTGTTGGGGAGAGTTATGAACGAGTGTGGAGTGTGGACCGTCAAGTGGAAGTTTTTAGTAACATTGATAAAGGACCCCTCCACCCAGGAAACGAGATTACCACCGGCTCGTTTTAAAATTGGAAATGTGAATGGCGACCTCTATTTTTCAGGGATGCCAAACTTCTGCAGGGCCTGCGGTACTTATGGACATACCAGTTTTAACTGCGATGTCACCTGTAGAAACTGTGGAAGCAAAGAGCACAATATGAGAGAGTGCTCACAAGAGAAAAAATGTAATTTTTGCCAAAAAACTGGTCATTTGTACTATTCTTGTCCCCATAGGTACCGAGGCGAAGAAAATGAGCAACCCGAGGCGCCCCCACGTGCTCCACCAGCGGACCAGTCCCACCCCCGGGGAGAGGAGCATGCCGGGGCCGCGAAGGAGCAGCGAGGCACCTGGGCTTCAGTGGTGCGGAGTAATGGAGCCAAAGCAGGTGCCTCGCAGCCAGCAACCTCTGAGGAAAGGAAGGAGCCCAGCGCCAATGACAAAAGGCAAGCTAAGCGGAAGGCGGAAAAGGAGCAGGCCACCAATGATACTGTGGCATCCCAGAGGGCTGGTTGTCCAGTGGGTGCCGGGCCTGCTCCTGTACCTGGGTCTCAGGAGTCTGACTCCGAGCAGGAGAACTGGGTAGCGGTGGGTCCCCGAAAAAAGGGAAAACAGGAGCGTGCTGGTAGGAGGGAATCAGGGGAGGAGCAGATGGACACATACGTGAAGAAAAGTGAGGCTCCTCCTAGGACCACCTCCTCGCCTGACCTGGTGAGGAGGGTGGGCACTGTTCCCTCCCAGATACCGGACACCCCGCCGTGTGCGCAACCTCCCCCTCTAAGACGGCGTCAACAGAGCCTGGGGGGAGAGGCGGGGCCCTTGGGGGACCCACCCGAAATGGACCTACGTGGTCACCCAGTGGAGACCCAGGTGACGCTAAGCGAGAGTGGGCTCCCCTTGTACGAGATAAGAGTTGCTGGCACGGCTCTCAGTGAAGGTAGTTCCTCTCCCTTTTCGTCCCTCTTTGCAGGCGATTCGGACGAGGGTGGGGATATGAGCGCAAACGAGAGTTCTGGTAATGCTGGTGGAGGAAATGTCTGATTTTAAGTTCCACGAATATTTATTATTTTAAAATCAAGACGTTATTTTAATCTCCACAATGTCAGAAGTAAAGGGAATCTCCCTCAACGTGAGGGGCGCCAAGTCCAAAGTTAGAAGGGTTGCTCTCTTAAGCTTTTTAGCTGGCCTGGCAGCCTCTGTTTTTTTCCTGCAGGAGTGCGGCATTCCCCATATGATGAAGTACCATAAATACCAAGAGGATTGGAAGTATGGTCCATCAGTCTGGTCTGGATCTAACGAGTCCAGATCAGCAGGGGTCGCCATTCTTTTTAAGGGAAACGTTTTAATCGATTTTATCCAAGAGATTCTTCCAGGACGTATTTTATTGGTTAAGGCTTTTATTGACGGTGTGAAATGGCAGTTCTTAAATTTTTATGGCTCACCTGACAAAAATGAAAGAGAAGAAATGTTAGCGATTTTACCTCTTTTTATTAACACGACTGAGCCTTTTATCCTCGCAGGTGATTTTAATTGTATCCTGAGAGGGGAACGCCGGCTTACCAGTGCTACAAGCAGGAACTATGATAAGACCTCTGGACTGCTCAAAGATATGGTGGGTGATTTTAAATTAAAAGACGTTTATAAAGAGTGTAACAGGAGCAGTCCAGAGGAAGCCGGCGTTACCTGGAGCAATGCCACCTGTAGCTCCAGGATAGATTTTATATTTTGTAATGAGAATCTACTGCCTTTTAAATGTGAAGTTTTAACCAATGTTTTTTCTGATCACAAGCTTTTATCATTTTATGTAAAGCGTGATTTTAATAACATTATTAGTAAAAAGTCCTGGAAGTTAAATGTTTCCCTTTTAGATGATCCACAGGTTTTTACAGATTTTATTGAATTTTACAAAGAGAGTAGGCGGGTGAGAGACACGCGGGCTCCCATCACCACATGGTGGGAGAAAATGAAAAGGAAAATAAAAGAATTTTTTATTAAAAAAAGCGTGGCGAAAGCCAGAGAGAAGCAAGCTTTTTTTAAAATTCTCAACACCCGCCTACAGACCCTGTACAAGATGAGAGCGCACGAGATAGAGGTAAAAGACGACATCGCCAACTTAAAAAAAGAGATAGCTCAGTGCCTGGAGCAGAAAGGTAAAGAAATTATATTTCGTTCTAAAGTACAGCACGTGGAAGAGAACGAGACCTGCTCCAGGTACTTTTTTAAGAAAATGAACAATAAAAAAGCTATTCTTAAAAATATTGATGGGGTGTCGGATATACAGGGTCTTTTAAGTAAAGTTCATGAGTTTTATACTGACCTTTTTAATGTGAAAACTGTGGATCGTGATTTTATGCGTGACTCGCTGAAGGAGATTACCACTGTTTTAGACCCTGTCTCCCAGAATTTTTTATTGCAGGAACTGTCGGAGCAGGAGATTTTAGAGACAGTGAAGAGTTTTAAAGCAGGTAAAGTTCCTGGCCCGGACGGTATACCCAGCGAGTTTTATGTCAAATTTTACGACATTTTAAAAGATGATCTCTTAAACCTTTTTACCGAAGTCTTTCATTCCAAGATGCTGCCTAAGTCCTGGCGGAAGGGTGAGGTCTCCTTGCTATACAAGAAAGGTGACATCGCAGTTTTAGAGAATTGGAGACCAATAACCCTTCTGAATAGTGACTACAAAATAATGGCAAAACTATGCGCAAACCGTTTAAAAGCCATAGTACCCCACATCATACACTCTAACCAGGTATGTGGGGTGCCAGGCCGCAGCATCTGGGATAATATTAATTTAATAAAAGATGCGATTGAAGACACAAAATCTAGAAACGGAAAATTAGCCATTTTATCCATAGATTTTCAAAAAGCTTTCGACCGAGTATCGCACTTTTATCTTTTTAAGGTTTTAGAGCGGATGGGTATACCTGAAGGTTTTTTACTATCTATTAAAGCCTTTTATAAAGATTGCACAAGCAAAATTTTAGTAAATGGTTTTAAGACACAGGACGTTCTTTTAAACTCTGGGGTGAAGCAGGGGTGTCCCTTGTCCCCACTGCTTTTCATATGTGCACTAGAGCCTCTGCTATGCGCAATACGCCGTGATAAACAAATACGTGGAGTCCCCCTGCCAGGGGGAGGCGGCATAGAGGCTAAAGCAGTGGGGTACATGGATGATGTGGCGATACTTTGTAGGGACACCCTGTCGCTTCAGAAAGCCCTAAAACAAATTGAGTTTTATTGCTGTGCTTCTGGTTTTAGAATAAATTTCAGCAAAAGTAATATTTTAAGAATAGGAAGCATGGTTTTTAGAGACGTACCCGTTCCTGTGTCAGATACTATTAAAGTTTTAGGTATCTCCTTCAGTGAGCACGACAATGGTTTTATAAGTTGGGACATGGTGGCGCAGAAGGTAAACAATAAAATTTGTATGTGGAATATGAGGAAACTCACCATGGAGGGAAAAATTTTAATCATAAAAATGGTCATTTTACCCCTTCTTTTATATACAAGCATGGTGTTCCCTCCCCCAACAGTTTTATTACGAAAAATAACAAAAGCATGTTTTACCTTCTTTTGGAGTTCCAGGATGGAGAAATTGAAACGAGAAACGGTAATAAAGTCCAAACCAAAGGGTGGCAAAGATTTTCCTGATTTTAATAGGTTTCTTTTAATTAAGTTCTTTAGTTTCTGTTTTAATTCCCTTTTTAAAGAGCACTATTGGTCTTACTTTTTACGTTTTAATACTGGGTTTTTTATGCGGAGGTTTGGTTGGTTTAACATAATTTTATCCTCACCATACGCTTTTAAATTACCAGCTAACTACGTAATTTTAGAAAAAATAGTGGCTCTCTTCAATTTAAAAGGGAAGACCGTGAATGAACTTAAGAATAGCAAAAAACTAATAAAAGACCTGAGAGAGAGCGAGACGGTCAGCAATGTAGAGAATTTTAATACACAACGATGTGCTTTTATTTTCAAAATGATTAATGTGTTTTATCTTTTTAATACACAGATGGACCTGGCCTGGAGCTGCGTTCATCAATGTCTTCCATGCCGGGCATTCCAGTACAGAAGAGGATTCGCGAGGTCTGCCGTCTGCCCGAGGGAAGGCTGCCAGGCCGAGGAGACGATAAGACATATTTTTTGGACATGTGACTTTGCAAAAGAATTTTGGAAAAAAATATTCCCTCTTTTGGTGAAGATGGCAGACCTAAAGGACTTAAACTATGAGGATATTTTATATGGACTTTTTGGATGCCCAACCGCGAATCAGAAAATAATTGCATGGAAGACGATGAATTGCGCCAAAGAAGCTCTATGGAAGGCCAGGAACATCCTCCTTTTTAAGCACGACGTTTTATCGGTTGATGATGTTTTAGGTCTTTGTTTTAGTGAGATGTATATTTATTTTTTATTAGACAAAAAAAGGAATGCCACCCTTCTAAATAAATGGTTTGTGACTGACTGGAACTCCAAATAAATAAAGATTTGCCCCATGTCCCCCTACATAAATTTTAAGGAAATTTGATTTTACTATTGTTACAATGTAAAAATTTTTTTTATCTATCTATGTAACCAAAAAGTATTTTATTGTAAAATTGAATTTTTTTATCAATAAATCATTGACACCCCTGCAAAGGGGTAGCCAACTGAAAAAAAAAATCTGTTCTTATCAGTTTAATATCTGATACGTCCCCTATCTGGGGACCATATATTAAATGGATTTTTAGAACAGGGAGATGGAAATAGAGCTTGCTCTGTCCACTCCACGCATTGACCTGGTATTGCAGTATTTCCAGGACCGGTGCACCCTTCCCTTATGTGTTGACTAAAATCAGATTCCAAAAGTGCTATTTGTGTTTGCTATTGTTTTTGTCTTTCTGATGGGATCTCCCCTTTTAATCCCATTATTTCAACACCTGTTGGACAATGCATTTGTACAGTCATGTGTGATAATGAGCTCATTTATTAAATGCAATTAATTAATACATTGCCACCTCTTGTTGTGTGTGTGTGTGTGTGTGTGTGTCTTCTGTGTTTCTGTGTTTCCGGCATTTCACATTGGAACAGCTCATTCACCTTCCTTGTCTTCTCTCCGCCCTCCCTCCTAGGTAAGTTAAAGAGCTGCACCTGAGCCAGCCACTGATTGATGCAGCACCACAGTCAAATAGTGGAGTGGAGTGGAGTAGGGGAACAGCAAACAGCCATTAAAGCAGCCAGCCGCCTACCCGCCACAATGGACCTACCTGTGTACACTAGATGGATGTGATGGAATGTACTGTCGTCCCTACATTTCAAGAAGAAGTAAGAATTGCAGTTGCAACAAACCCTTGCTTGCCTACAAAGAGAGCAGCAATTTGGATTTGTTACTTTGTTACCTGGAAGAATAACAAACTGTGCAAGGATGGAGGTTGTAGGAGCAAGGAGAAGTTGTCTGTAAAGTTGGTGGATGCTTATTTTCCATTTTGCAGTCCCTTGTCTCCCTCTTGTGGCCTCCTGGAGGCAAATAAATGTGCAAAAAAAAGACAGCCTGGCGGCCGGCTGTTGCAGTGTTGCCCTCTCAGGCAACACTGAGTGACTGACTGAGCCTCACCGTCTTATATAAAGTTCAGACGGAACTTTGCACGTGTCATAGTGGAGCCCTCAGGATTCCAGAGCCAGCTTTCTGACATCATAATGGGGCCTCAGAGATAGATAAAAGCCTGGGCCCAGGCAGTGTTGGTCAGTGCTGCTCAGCAGGCAGCACTGGACTGGATTAAAGCTAATACAAGTTGTGAAGGAACAAGGGGTGGCTGTGGGCATGCACTTACTGCTGCTGCTGCTGCCAGTATTTGCACGGCAGGAGGGCATTTGGGCGTTGCCAAGAAGGCGTTTTTATGTAGATTCCTCCTCTTTCAGCACTGCATTGTGGTGCAAGCAAAAGAAGCAAATCCTGTGTAGCTTCCTCTCCGGCCTTTATTCACCTCCCGCTTAGTAGCTGTAAATGTGTGTGAGCCTGCAGGGCCCCATGGAATTGCCTAGGAGTAGGCTGAATCGCTGCAAGGGGTGAACAGCAGTATTAGGCAGGCTCGGTCAACGCCAGGCCCATTCGGGTTATCGCTTCTCGGCCTTCTGGCTAAGCTCAAGTGGTTTAGCTAGGGGGACCTTGGGAGTACGCTCTTCCTTCGGCCTTGTGGCATCGGCAGCTTGCTGTCTTAAGCCACCTGCTGCTATAGGGGGAAGACTACGAACAAGACCGAAAAGGCGATCGATCATCATGGGTGTGATCATCCGTTATATTCCAGCCGGCGAAGCGCGGATTCGTTTTTCGTTTCGATTTGAAGTGGAGGAGAGCAAGGTGGATCGGTTCCAGTTACCTTACTTCGTGAGAGAAATCCTTTACAAGATCTTGTTGGTGAAGAAGGAGACCATCGTTTGCCTGAGGGATTCCAGGAAAGGAGCCTACATTTTGACCTTGGATTCTATTTCTGCCTGCCAAAATTTATTTGAGGTACTCAAGACCTGCAAAGAGAACCCGGAGCTCGATGGACTGACCGTAACCATCCTTTATTCTGGTGGGGATGTGCCTTTGGTGGTATGTATGTATAACCCTTTTGTGCCTGTGGAGGACATTGCTTTGTTTCTGAGAAAATACTGCAGTAGCATAAAATATTCGCATAAGGTCATGAACTCGGAAGATTTGTGGACTGGCAAACACAAGTTTTTTGTTAAATTGGCTGGAGATCCAGGTGGTGTTGGGGGACTGTGTCATCCACCATCAAACTTTTCCATTGGGCGTGACAAGGGATATCTCTTTTACCCAGAGATGCCTCTGTTTTGCAGGAAGTGCAAGAAATTTGGCCACACTGCAGATGGTTGTGAAAGTCCGGCTGTCTTTTGTGGTCGCTGTAATAAAGAAGGTCATCTGTCTAAGGACTGCAGCACAATGGTCTGCAATGTTTGTGGAGAAGAAGGTCATGCCTTTAAGGACTGCAGTATGCGTACATCCAGATCTTGGGCTGATCGAGTGGCTGGAAGGAGTGGCGCTGTCCAGGTTGGGCTCCCTGCTGCGGACCCAGGGGGGAGTAATCAACCTGAGCAGCCAAAACTACTTGCTGAGAAGCCAACAGTAAAAATCAAGACCGGGGTGGAGCTTGTGGGGCACTCTGCTGCTGCAGCTGAGGTGGGGAGGGCACTCCCTGCTGAGGCTGTAGCTGGTGGAAAGCCCAGATCAAGTGAGGAAGCCATGGAAGTCGCCTTAAGGGAAACAAAACGCAAGAAAGGCAAAAAAGACGGGGAGGAGCAACCCCTGGGAGTTAAAAGACCCTCAAAGATGAGTGCTGAAGAAATTGATACATGTCAGCTAATGTCAAGGCCTCTAATACCACTAATGTCAGCGTCTGATCCTTTCAATATTGAGGATTTTGTAAGTCCAGAGTCACTATTGGGCTTTATATCCAAAAGTTCGAGCTCCAGCTGATAAAATCATCTATTAGATGGCATCTTTAAAATATGCCTCACTTAATGTGAGAAGTTTGAAGAGCCCCACACGGAGGGCTGCTTTGTTTAAGTATTTGGAGTCTGTGGACTGTTCTATTTATTTTTTACAGGAATGTGCAATTGATCACAGCCCAAACTACAGTGATATCCGGAAGGACTGGACTATTGGGCCATCAGTCTGGTCTGGAGATAACATAAATAAAAATTCGGGTGTTGGGGTTTTATTTAGAGGTTCAGATATACAAATATTGTCATATTTTGAGATTGTTCCTGGGAGAGCTCTACAGGTGAATGTCAAGTATAATGGGTTAGAGATCAAGTTGATAAATGTGTATGCTTCACCTGAGAAACAAGAAAGGGCTGATTTGCTTAATGATATGCAAGTTTTTATCCCAGGGCCAACACCGATTCTAATGGCTGGTGATTTTAATTGTAATATGAGTGGTGAACAGCGTGAGAGTAGAAGTGTACATGTGAGAACGGATAAAACAGAGAAACAACTTAAAAATTTTACAATAGATTTTAATCTCTCTGATATGTGGAAGAGTTTACATCCCAATGACCCTGGATATACTTGGGAGAATAATGTCTGTAAATCTAGAATAGATTTTGTTTTAATATCAGATAGTGTTAAATTGAATAATATTTCTCTTTTATCTAATATATTCTCAGATCATAAATGTTTGTATGCACATGTCACTTTACCTGGCCTGGAGAAAGGAAGAGGAGTCTGGAAACTCAATACTACATTGCTGGAAGATATGCAAATTAAAAATGAGTTTATTCTTGTATATAAAAAATGGAGGTTGGGTCAGTCTAAATACGAGAGTATTCTGGCATGGTGGGAGGAGGTAAAGAAATGGATAAAACAGTTTTTTATTAGGAAAGGGATGCAAAAGGCCAGGGAAAAAAAACAGTGGTTTAAAGTATTGAACACAAAAATGCAGACGTATTACAGGTTAAAACAAGAGGGTCTAGAAATGGATGATGTTATTGCAATGACAAAAAGTGATATCAAGAATGCGATAAGTGCAAAAGGTAAGGAGGTGATTTTTAATGCAAAAGTGCAATGTTTAGAAAATGATGAGAAATGTTCAAGGTTTTTCTTTAAAAAAGTGGTGGAAAATAAAGGAATGATTGTCGAGATGGAAGGTAAGAAGACAAATGACGAGATTTTAGTAGAAGCGCAGAAGTTTTATCAGGATCTTTTTAATAAAAAAACAATTGACCATTCTTTTACTGAAGACCTTTTAAATGCTATGGATTTAAAACTCGAGAATTCTGATCAGGAAAGTCTATGTGAGAGTGTGAGTTTACCAGAACTGTTGAGTGTGTTTAAAAGTTTCTCTAAGGGGAAAACACCAGGCTCTGACGGATTACCCGTGGAGTTTTACTTATGCTTCTGGTCTATTTTAAAAGATGATCTTATAAGTGTTTTTAAAAACGCTCTTTCATGTAAAATTTTGCCTGCCTCCTGGCGTGATGGAGTAGTTACTCTGATTTTTAAGAAAGGTGATAGGACAAAATTGGAGAACTGGAGACCTATAACCTTATTAAATGTGGATTACAAAGTGTTAGCAAAGGTCTTAGTAAATAGGATGAAAAAAGTGATCTCCAAAGTAATTCACAGTGACCAAGTATGTGGAGTGCCAGGGAGGAAAGTAAGTGATCATCTTAATCTTATCAGAGACGTTCTATGGTATCAGAAACAATGCAAACAGAGAGTGGCGATTTTATCTTTAGATTTTCAAAAGGCCTATGATAGGGTCTCGCATGAATTTTTATTGATGGTCTTAAAAAGAATGTGCTTTCCTGATTTTATTATTGAAAGAATTGCGCTTTTATATAAAAATTGTGTTAGTCGTATTTTAGTAAATGGTTTTCTGTCTCAAGAAGTGTTTTTGCAATCGGGAGTTAAACAAGGATGCCCGCTTTCCCCGATACTTTTTATATGTACAATAGAGCCACTTTTAACCCTTTTAAGGAAAGATAAGATTATTAAAGGTGTGCCAATTCCTGGGAGTGGAGGACAAAGTGTCAAGACTATAGCCTATATGGACGATGTTAACATTTTTTGCACAAATGAATCATCCTTGAAACGTGCAATAAGGCAAACTGAATACTTTTGTGAGGGTTCTGCCTTTAGATTAAACAAAGAGAAATGTGATTGCTTTGCAATAGGGGAATGGTGCAATACGGAAGTACAAGTGCAATATAATAAGATCAAGATTTTAGGGATTATCTTTGATAGTGGAAATAATGGAGAAGAAAGTTGGTCTATAGTGAAAGAGAAAGTACAAAAGAAGATAAGTTTTTGGAAAATGAGAAAATTAACTATTGAGGGGAAGATACTTATTATGAAATCTCTGCTTTTACCTATAATGTTATATCTAAGCATTGTTTTCCCACCGAAAGAATGCACTTTAAAGTTTTTAAATAAGATTTGCTTTCATTTTATATGGAGTTCAAAAATGGATAAAATTAAAAGAGAGGTTATGTTTACGGCAAAGAAATTGGGAGGTAAAGATGTACCAAACATTAAGAGGTTTTTATATGTGAAATTCTTTTCTATGTGTTTTAATGGCCTACACGGTCATAGTTATTGGTCGTATTTTCTAAGATATGCTGCTGGTCATATTTTTAGGAAAAGAAAATGGATAACCTTGTCTTTAACATCCCCTGTTCTATATGTTCCCCCAATTCATTATGCTATTTTAGAAAGAATTATTCGTATGTATGATATTAGTGGTTTTGATGCAAATGTTTTAAGTAATACAAGAAAATTAAATTTGGAAGTTAGGAAGAACGAACAACTATCAATGGTTTTAAATTATTCTGTTGAAAAGACTCAAAAAATATGGAGAATGACCAATATGGCTTTCCTGTCAAATGAACTCAAGGACTTAGCATGGCAAATTGTACACCAATGTTTACCTACCCGGGATTTTCAACATAAGAGAAGGCTAGTTAGAACTGCAAAATGTACGAGAGCAGGATGCTTTAATGATGAGACAGTTCTACATTTATTTTGGAATTGTTTTTATGCTCAAAATGTTTGGCGTTATATTGGTTCTCTGTTGAAATTTGTATCTGATCTTAATGTTTTGAATCATGAAGTAATACTATATGGTGTTTTTAATGTCCCGACAAGTGAAAAGAGTCGAGTTCTATGGATTACTGTAAATTGTATAAAGATGGCATTGTGGAAAGTTAGAAACATCTTGCTTTTTAAACGTGATTCCATTACAGAGAAGGACTGTATTAAGTTGGCTCTTAGTGAGATGTACGTTTTTTATCTCCTGGACAAAAAAAGGTTGGGACTGAGGAAAGCAAAGAGCCTTTGGAATATTCATCTATGGAATATGTTTCTGCAAGATTAAGTTGCTTTTCTGATGTCAGGACTTTGATGTTCTTTGTTCTTATCTGTTGTTCATGTTTTGCAAAATTCTTCTGATATAATGTATTGTATTTTCTGAATAATTCAATAAAAAAGTAAAAAATCTGTTCTTATCAGTTTAATATCTGATACGTCCCCTATCTGGGGACCATATATTAAATGGATTTTTAGAACAGGGAGATGGAAATAGAGCTTGCTCTGTCCACTCCACGCATTGACCTGGTATTGCAGTATTTCCAGGACCGGTGCACCCTTCCCTTATGTGTTTACTAAAATCAGATTCCAAAAGTGCTATTTGTGTTTGCTATTGTTTTTGTCTTTCTGATGGGATCTCCCCTTTTAATCCCATTATTTCAACACCTGTTGGACAATGCATGAGTGATAATGAGCTCATTGATTAAATGCAATTAATGAATAGATTGCCACCTCTTGTTGTGTGTCGTCTGTGTTTCTGTGTTTCCGGCATTTCACATTGGAACAGCTCATTCACCTTCCTTGTCTTCTCTCCGCCCTCCCTTTTAGGTAAGTTAAAGAGCTGCACCTGAGCCAGCCACTGATTGATTGATTGATTGATTGATTGATTGATTGATTGATGCAGCACCACAGTCAAATAGTGGAGTGGAGTAGGGGAACAGCAAACAGCCAATAAAGCAGCCCGCCCGCTCGCCTGCCCGCCACAATGGACCTACCTGTGTACACTAGATGGATGTGATGGAATGTACTGTCGTCCCTACATTTCAAGAAGAAGTAAGAATTGCAGTTGCAACAAAGCCTTGCTTGCCTACAAAGAGAGCAGCAATTTGGATTTGTTACTATGTTACCTAGAAGAATAACAAACTGTGCAAGGATGGAGGTTGTAGGAGCAAGGAGAAGTTGTCTGTAAAGTTGGTGGATGCCTATTTTCCATTTTGCAGTCCCTTGTCTCCCTCTTGTGGCCTCCTGGAGGCAAATAAATGTGCAAAAAAAAGACAGCCTGGCGGCCGGCTGTTGCAGTGTTGCCCTCTCAGGCAACACTGAGTGACTGACTGAGCCTCACCGTCTTATATAAAGTTCAGACGGAACTTTGCACATGTCATAGTGGAGCCCTCAGGATTCCAGAGCCAGCTTTCTGACATCATAATGGGGCCTCAGAGATAAAAGCCTGGGCCCAGGCAGTGTTGGTCAGTGCTGCTCAGCAGGCAGCACTGGACTGGATTAAAGCTAATACAAGTTGTGAAGGAACAAGGGGTGGCTGTGGGCATGCACTTACTGCTGCTGCTGCTGCTGCTGCTGCTGCTGCCAGTATTTGCACGGCAGGAGGGCATTTGGGCGTTGCCAAGAAGGCGTTTTTATGTCGATTCCTCCTCTTTCAGCACTGCATTGTGGTGCAAGCAAAAGAAGCAAATCCTGTGTAGCTTCCTCTCCGGCCTTTATTCACCTCCCGCTTAGTAGCTGTAAATGTGTGTGAGCCTGCAGGGCCCCATTGAATTGCCTTGGAGTAGGCTGAATCGCTGCAAGGGGTGAACAGCAGTATTAGGCAGGCTCGGTCAACGCCAGGCCCATTCGGGTTATCGCTTCTCGGCCTTTTGGCTAAGATCAAGTGTAGTATCTGTTCTTATCAGTTTAATATCTGATACGTCCCCTATCTGGGGACCATATATTAAATGGATTTTTAGAACAGGGAGATGGAAATAGAGCTTGCTCTGTCCACTCCACGCATTGACCTGGTATTGCAGTATTTCCAGGACCGGTGCACCCTTCCCTTATGTGTTTACTAAAATCAGATTCCAAAAGTGCTATTTGTGTTTGCTATTGTTTTTGTCTTTCTGATGGGATCTCCCCTTTTAATCCCATTATTTCAACACCTGTTGGACAATGCATGAGTGATAATGAGCTCATTGATTAAATGCAATTAATGAATAGATTGCCACCTCTTGTTGTGTGTCGTCTGTGTTTCTGTGTTTCCGGCATTTCACATTGGAACAGCTCATTCACCTTCCTTGTCTTCTCTCCGCCCTCCCTTTTAGGTAAGTTAAAGAGCTGCACCTGAGCCAGCCACTGATTGATTGATTGATTGATTGATTGATTGATTGATTGATTGATGCAGCACCACAGTCAAATAGTGGAGTGGAGTAGGGGAACAGCAAACAGCCAATAAAGCAGCCCGCCCGCTCGCCTGCCCGCCACAATGGACCTACCTGTGTACACTAGATGGATGTGATGGAATGTACTGTCGTCCCTACATTTCAAGAAGAAGTAAGAATTGCAGTTGCAACAAAGCCTTGCTTGCCTACAAAGAGAGCAGCAATTTGGATTTGTTACTATGTTACCTAGAAGAATAACAAACTGTGCAAGGATGGAGGTTGTAGGAGCAAGGAGAAGTTGTCTGTAAAGTTGGTGGATGCCTATTTTCCATTTTGCAGTCCCTTGTCTCCCTCTTGTGGCCTCCTGGAGGCAAATAAATGTGCAAAAAAAAGACAGCCTGGCGGCCGGCTGTTGCAGTGTTGCCCTCTCAGGCAACACTGAGTGACTGACTGAGCCTCACCGTCTTATATAAAGTTCAGACGGAACTTTGCACGTGTCATAGTGGAGCCCTCAGGATTCCAGAGCCAGCTTTCTGACATCATAATGGGGCCTCAGAGATAAAAGCCTGGGCCCAGGCAGTGTTGGTCAGTGCTGCTCATGAGTGATAATGAGCTCATTGATTAAATGCAATTAATGAATAGATTGCCACCTCTTGTTGTGTGTCGTCTGTGTTTCTGTGTTTCCGGCATTTCACATTGGAACAGCTCATTCACCTTCCTTGTCTTCTCTCCGCCCTCCCTTTTAGGTAAGTTAAAGAGCTGCACCTGAGCCAGCCACTGATTGATTGATTGATTGATTGATTGATTGATTGATTGATTGATTGATTGATGCAGCACCACAGTCAAATAGTGGAGTGGAGTAGGGGAACAGCAAACAGCCAATAAAGCAGCCCGCCCGCTCGCCTGCCCGCCACAATGGACCTACCTGTGTACACTAGATGGATGTGATGGAATGTACTGTCGTCCCTACATTTCAAGAAGAAGTAAGAATTGCAGTTGCAACAAAGCCTTGCTTGCCTACAAAGAGAGCAGCAATTTGGATTTGTTACTATGTTACCTAGAAGAATAACAAACTGTGCAAGGATGGAGGTTGTAGGAGCAAGGAGAAGTTGTCTGTAAAGTTGGTGGATGCCTATTTTCCATTTTGCAGTCCCTTGTCTCCCTCTTGTGGCCTCCTGGAGGCAAATAAATGTGCAAAAAAAAGACAGCCTGGCGGCCGGCTGTTGCAGTGTTGCCCTCTCAGGCAACACTGAGTGACTGACTGAGCCTCACCGTCTTATATAAAGTTCAGACGGAACTTTGCACGTGTCATAGTGGAGCCCTCAGGATTCCAGAGCCAGCTTTCTGACATCATAATGGGGCCTCAGAGATAAAAGCCTGGGCCCAGGCAGTGTTGGTCAGTGCTGCTCAGCAGGCAGCACTGGACTGGATTAAAGCTAATACAAGTTGTGAAGGAACAAGGGGTGGCTGTGGGCATGCACTTACTGCTGCTGCTGCTGCTGCTGCTGCTGCTGCTGCCAGTATTTGCACGGCAGGAGGGCATTTGGGCGTTGCCAAGAAGGCGTTTTTATGTCGATTCCTCCTCTTTCAGCACTGCATTGTGGTGCAAGCAAAAGAAGCAAATCCTGTGTAGCTTCCTCTCCGGCCTTTATTCACCTCCCGCTTAGTAGCTGTAAATGTGTGTGAGCCTGCAGGGCCCCATGGAATTGCCTAGGAGTAGGCTGAATCGCTGCAAGGGGTGAACAGCAGTATTAGGCAGGCTCGGTCAACGCCAGGCCCATTCGGGTTATCGCTTCTCGGCCTTTTGGCTAAGATCAATTGGATTTATCCAGGAGACTTGTCAGGAGGTGCTTCCGGTACCCTTTCTCTCGGCCTGGGGGGATCGTCTGGGTTCATAGCCCAGACTTCACCCCCCTGTCGCTATTGGGAGAAGGGCCTAGTCCGGGAGCAACGGGAAGGGATCCCCAGGCAATCGGCCTGTTTCCTGCCAGACGGGAGAGATGCCAGCCAGGATTTCGTACGCATCGGGTGAGGCCCGGATGAAGAATACTATTCGTATTGAAGTGGAGGAAAGACACAGACCAAAGAAGAACTTGGAATTTATCGCCAGAGAAGTGCTTTTGGGTTCGCTTGGACTACATCACAGGGATATTTTTTGCTTCCAGGACAACGAAGCCAAAGGAACCCACACCATCACCTTCCAGGATCTCGGGTGCTGCCAGAACGTCGTAAAGAAGGTAAACGAACTAATGTATGATGAAAAGTTTGATGGACTAGAGTTCGTATTACTTTTTGCCTATGATGAGATCCCTCTGGTAGTCTATCTCTACAATCCCCATGTAGAGACTGATGATATAACCACTTACCTTCAGAGATATTGTGATGACGTAAAATTTATGAACAAAATTAATAATGCTGTTGGATTTTGGGGAGGCAAGCGAAAATTTTTGGTCCGCTTAAAAAAAGACCCAGAGGGAATCGGAGGCATGCAGCACCCACCCTCTACCGTAGTTATTGGGAAAAGCAGAGGTTATATATTTTACCCGGGTATGCCCACATATTGCCGGCAGTGTGGACGCTTTGGACATACCCAGGTTTCCTGCAAAGATGAGAAGTTGGATAGGTGCAATAATTGTGGCCAATACGGACATCAAATGAAGAGTTGCCCCAAAGAGAGACTGTGCAATTTATGTGGGGGCAAGGGCCACATGTTCAGGGATTGCCCCAGCAGAGCCAGGAATCGTACCTACGCTGACACGGTGAAGAGTTTTGTGAAATCCACACCTGGGTCAGAGCCAAAGCGATCTTCAGTAGCGTCTGCTGAGGATCGGGTGATGATGACCCAGGGCGCCAGACAAGAGACTGTGATTTCAAGACCGGAGCCAATGTCTGCTGAATCTCTATCAGTAGACAAGGCGATGAAGGTCAAGGGCGCCTCCTGTAGCAGGAGTGCGGTTGGGACAGAGCAGGAGCCTGACACAGTTCCTGGTCAGGCCTCTGCTTGTAAGTCCCGTGGTGTTGCCATCAGTGGGTCAGAGCAGAGGGTCTCCATAACTTCAGTGGAGAGCCCTGCAATGACGACCCCAAATACCAGCCGCAAGTCCGAGCAGAAATCCCTTTCAACACCAGAGGGAGGAGCTATGCAAATGACCTCAAAGTCCCAACGTGAGAAGAGCCAGCCTAGGAAGGAGACTTCGCTGAAGACCCTTGACGACCGCTCTGAGGACCACCAAAACATCGTGGAGGAGATGGAGTCAAGCATTCCAGAGGGTGAGAAGAGAGCAGCCTCCAGTGAGCGGGGAGGAGATGACAGCGATGAGAGGGAGAATGAACCAGTAAGGAAGTGGCGGAGGGGAGTGGAACTTGACTCCCCGGATATCTGCTTGGCCGATGACGATTTGTGGTTGGGGCCGGTGACCTATCAGTTGTCTGCTTCCAACCCCCAGAACATCCAGTCGCCTGGGTCTCCTGAGCAGGAGATCTTTGGTGGGCTAGACATCCAGGAGTTTAGTTGTGGCTCGAGCATGGACGATCCGCCACCATAATATGTGTAATGCCTCTCGTCAATGTCGTCTCACTGAACGTGAGACTATTAAAGAGCCCCGCTCGTAGGGCTGCTTTGTTTTCCTTCCTAGAGACTGAGGACTTTGATTTCTGCTTGTTACAGGAGTGTGGATTTCAACACGCAATAGACTATTCGGACATTAAAAAAGATTGGAAGCTGGGTCCTTCCGTGTGGTCCGGCTCCAATGAAAATAGATCTGCTGGGGTAGGACTGCTCTGCCGTGGCTTTTCTACTATTATACATTCTGTGACTGAGATTTTACCTGGCAGAGCAATAGTAGTCCACCTGAATTTTAATGGTTTTATGTTTCATATTTTAAATGTATATGCCTCTCCTGATAAGCAGGAGAGGGCGGAGTTAATGCAAATTTTACCATTGTTTTGTGTTGGGTCATCCCCCTTATTAGTAGGAGGAGATTTCAATTGTATATGTGAAGGAGAATGCCGGCAGGGGGGTGACCCTCTCCGCAAACTAGATAAGACCTCTTACCTGCTTAAGAATTTTTTATGCGATTTTAAGCTGAGGGATGCCTGGAAGTTGCTCTTGCCGGCAGACCTAGGCCACACATGGTCCAATGGGAGAGTGGCTTCTAGGATCGATTTTATATTTTTATCAGAGGATTTTAACCCAGTGAAATTTGTTTTAATATCTAATATATTTTCTGACCACAAACTCTTGCAGGCTAAGATAGAGTTTAGTGGTGAACTGAAGGTAAATAAGGGCCTCTGGAGGTTGAGCACGCACCTGCTGGAGGATCCTCTGACTCAGCTGGAATTTGGCCAATCCTACCAGTGTTGGCAGCAGCAGAAAAACCCCGACATACCAATGCTGACCTGGTGGGAAGAAATAAAAACAAAAATTAAGTTATTTTTTATTAAAGCAGGTAAGAGGAAAGCAAAAGAAAAGAAGCAATGGTTTTATAATTTTAACACAAGGTTGCAAACACTTTTTAAATTCAAGGAGCTGGGGATAGATGTGAAAGAAGATATTGAAAGTATGAAAGCAGAAATTAAGAAATGTTTAGAGCAAAGAGGTAAACAAATTATTTTCAGATCCCGAGTTCAACATCTGGAGGAAGGAGAAAAATGTTCCAGATTTTTCTTCAAAAAAGTTATGGATAAAAGAGATGTGATTTTAAACTTGGAGGGTCAAACCTCTAGGGAAGGTATTTTAAAGTCTGCTCATGATTTTTACCAGCTCCTTTTTAATGAAAAGTGTATTGATATGTCCTTTTTAACAGATGCTCTTAATGTCCTTGATCTTAAGTTAGATGTTTTAGACCAGGAGGTTTTATCACGTGATATCAACTTAGAAGAACTTTTTACTGTTTTTAAAAGTTTTTCTTATGGGAAAGCTCCTGGTTCAGATGGACTTCCCATCGAATTTTATCTAACGTTTTGGGACATTTTAAAGGACGACCTTTTTGTGTTATTTAAAGATGCTTTTACTGTAAATATGTTGCCGGTTTCATGGAGGAGGGGGGTAGTGTCTTTGATTTTTAAAAAAGGAGATCGGACTCTGCTGGGGAACTGGAGACCTATCACCCTCCTAAATATGGAATACAAAGTAATGGCCAAGATAATTGCAAACCGGTTAAAAATAGTGATCAGCAAAATTATACATCCGGACCAGGTTTGTGGGGTTCCTGGGAGAAGTATTACTGAGACTTTAAATATAATCCGTGATGTCATATGGTATTCAAGAGACCGGAGTCAAGGTTTAGCCCTCCTAGCGCTAGATTTTGAGAAGGCTTTTGACAGAGTTTCACATTTGTACCTTTTTAATGTTTTAAAGAAAATGTCAATCCCTGAGATGATTTTAAGTCGTATTAAGGTTCTATATAAGTCTTGTTTTAGCCAAATTTCTATTAATGGGTTTTTAACCGAAAATGTGGTTTTAAAATCTGGAGTGAAGCAGGGGTGTCCGCTCTCCCCGATTTTATTTATATGTGCAATGGAGCCCCTATTGTGTCAGATACGCAAGGACAAAGTCATCAGAGGGGTTCCTATCCCTGGAGGAGGTGGCAACCAGGTAAAAGTGTTGAGCTATATGGATGATGTGACAGTAGCATGTACAGACCCTGCTTCGCTCAAAAGAACCTTAAGGTGCACAGAGTTTTTTAGCCAGGCTTCAGGTTTTAAATTAAACGTTGCAAAAAGTGAATGTCTGAGCGTTGGAGCTTGGGACGCCTCCCAGACTCCGGAAATTAGCATAAAACAAGATAAAATAAAAATTCTTGGTATCATTTTCAAAGAAACAAATGATGGGATTGACAATTGGGATGAGATTTTATGCAAAATGGAAAAAAAGATCTCTTTCTGGAACCTTAGAGAATTGACGATGGAGGGCAAGGTACTAATAATAAAAATGATCTTACTGCCGCTAATGTTATATGTGGGAATGGTTTTCCCTCCATCGGATGTTTTGATAAAAAAACTAACCAGAATTATATTTATGTTTTTATGGGGTTCAAAGATGGAAAGATTAAAAAGAGATCATATGTACAAAAGCAAGTTGAATGGTGGAAAAGATGTCCCTAATTTGCATATTTTCTTTTATGTAAAATTTTTCTGCTTCTGTTTTAAATGTTTTAATTCCAATGGCGTTTTTAGTTGTTTTTTAAAGTACGCTGCCGGTATGGTTTTTAAAAAATGGTGTATGCCTCCGTTGAATTCCCCTGTTCTTTTATGCCCCCCAAAGCATTATGTGATTTTAGAAAAGACTATACGAACATTTCATTTAAAGGACCAAGAAAGCGACGTTTTAAAGGACCAGAGGAAACTGTCTGCAATTCTAAGGGGGAATGAGGAGGTTATCCCTGTGGCAAACTATTCCCAGACGAGGTCTAGACAAGTATGGCGGAACGTCTTTGGGAAATTTCTCGCAAATGGACATATAGACCTTGCCTGGATGATGGTCCACCAGTGCCTCCCAACAAGAGACTTTCAGCACAGGAGAGGCCTGGTGGCAAGGGCAAAATGCCCAAGAGACTCTTGTGTGAATGATGAATCTGTGCTACATTTATTTTGGAACTGTCCTTACGCACAAGAAGTCTGGAGGAAAGTCGGCGTGCTTTTAAAATGGACTTGTGGATTAAAAGATCTAACATACGAATATATAATTTACGGACTATTTAATTGCCCAACTTTTAAACAGTACATGGTTTGTTGGAGTATGATAAATTGTCTTAAAAACGCCATTTGGAAAGTCAGAAATATTTTACTTTTTAAACGTGATTTTATTTCTGTGGACGAATGTATTAAACTTGCTTTTAGTGAAATGTACATATATTTTTTAAGGGACAGGAAAAACTATGGTACAAGAGATGCAAATAGTGCTTGGAATGTACAATTATGGAAAACAGTTTTATATTAATGTACATATTGTATTTTATTGTATGACGAACTTGTGAATCAATAAAATCTTTGTTGAAACCTTATCTGTTCTTATCAGTTTAATATCTGATACGTCCCCTATCTGGGGACCATATATTAAATGGATTTTTAGAACAGGGAGATGGAAATAGAGCTTGCTCTGTCCACTCCACGCATTGACCTGGTATTGCAGTATTTCCAGGACCGGTGCACCCTTCCCTTATGTGTTTACTAAAATCAGATTCCAAAAGTGCTATTTGTGTTTGCTATTGTTTTTGTCTTTCTGATGGGATCTCCCCTTTTAATCCCATTATTTCAACACCTGTTGGACAATGCATGAGTGATAATGAGCTCATTGATTAAATGCAATTAATGAATAGATTGCCACCTCTTGTTGTGTGTCGTCTGTGTTTCTGTGTTTCCGGCATTTCACATTGGAACAGCTCATTCACCTTCCTTGTCTTCTCTCCGCCCTCCCTTTTAGGTAAGTTAAAGAGCTGCACCTGAGCCAGCCACTGATTGATTGATTGATTGATTGATTGATTGATTGATTGATTGATTGATGCAGCACCACAGTCAAATAGTGGAGTGGAGTAGGGGAACAGCAAACAGCCAATAAAGCAGCCCGCCCGCTCGCCTGCCCGCCACAATGGACCTACCTGTGTACACTAGATGGATGTGATGGAATGTACTGTCGTCCCTACATTTCAAGAAGAAGTAAGAATTGCAGTTGCAACAAAGCCTTGCTTGCCTACAAAGAGAGCAGCAATTTGGATTTGTTACTATGTTACCTAGAAGAATAACAAACTGTGCAAGGATGGAGGTTGTAGGAGCAAGGAGAAGTTGTCTGTAAAGTTGGTGGATGCCTATTTTCCATTTTGCAGTCCCTTGTCTCCCTCTTGTGGCCTCCTGGAGGCAAATAAATGTGCAAAAAAAAGACAGCCTGGCGGCCGGCTGTTGCAGTGTTGCCCTCTCAGGCAACACTGAGTGACTGACTGAGCCTCACCGTCTTATATAAAGTTCAGACGGAACTTTGCACGTGTCATAGTGGAGCCCTCAGGATTCCAGAGCCAGCTTTCTGACATCATAATGGGGCCTCAGAGATAAAAGCCTGGGCCCAGGCAGTGTTGGTCAGTGCTGCTCAGCAGGCAGCACTGGACTGGATTAAAGCTAATACAAGTTGTGAAGGAACAAGGGGTGGCTGTGGGCATGCACTTACTGCTGCTGCTGCTGCTGCTGCTGCCAGTATTTGCACGGCAGGAGGGCATTTGGGCGTTGCCAAGAAGGCGTTTTTATGTCGATTCCTCCTCTTACAGCACTGCATTGTGGTGCAAGCAAAAGAAGCAAATCCTGTGTAGCTTCCTCTCCGGCCTTTATTCACCTCCCGCTTAGTAGCTGTAAATGTGTGTGAGCCTGCAGGGCCCCATGGAATTGCCTAGGAGTAGGCTGAATCGCTGCAAGGGGTGAACAGCAGTATTAGGCAGGCTCGGTCAACGCCAGGCCCATTCGGGTTATCGCTTCTCGGCCTTTTGGCTCAGATCTGTAGTGGGTTTGAAACCATTAGGCAAGGTTCCTACAGTGGAAACCTACCTGCTCGGCCTTTTCGGTTTTCGGACCGAACTGCTGCTATTGAGGGGTGGCTGAAAGCTGTAGTGCCTTTTCCTTAGGAGGATCCGGATTCTTTTTGTGGAGGGAGAAATTCTTTGGACGTGGGATTCTGGATTATCGATTTGGATCAGGAGGCGATCGAGCTTGGATTTCTGGGCTGTGAGTATATTTTTCATTTGGAACGATGGAAGGAAGATCGGATAATTTCCAGGACTTCTTTGCGGATGATACTCCTTTGAAGGACACGATTCGTTTTGTCATCTCGCCGCAATACCGCCAGGTAAAAGAACTGGGGTTTCTTTATTCCAATGTGTTTGGTCCTATCCTGAAGATCAAGGATGGGGATTATTTTTGTGTTCAATCGTTTAACTCCCGTGGAATTCACGATGTTACTTTGAACTCTTGTGGGATTTGTGAAGCAGCGTATGCTCTCTATGAGCGAAATAGAGGACATGCTATGTTGGAGGGAGTAAAGGTCCTTCCTTTGTTTCAATATCAATATAAACTGCTGACAGTGCAAATGTACAACCCATTTATTTCTGATATGGAAGTCACATCTTTTTTGTACAACTTTTGTGAGAAGGTGACCCTTAAGAAACATGGGATTACTAATTTCGGTGCATGGAATGGGAAAAGGATCTACAGTGTGGTCTTTAAAAAAGATCCGACTGCTGAGGGGGGTGTTCTGAGACCACCCCCTATTATTTTCATCAACAGGAGTAGGGGTTATCTTTTTTTTACGGGGATGCCCCAATACTGTCGTAGATGTCGCAAATATGGACATGCTGACATGGCCTGTAAGCGTTGCATGAAATGCCATGATTCCGTTCATCAGGAAACAGATTGTCCTAAAAAAAGAGTGGAGGAAATTTTGTCAGATGAGGACTTCGTGCCTCCAGAAGAGGCGCAGGCTCCTATAGGTTCTGTGGTACAGAATAAGGGCAAGGAAAAAAAAGAGGAAAAAAAGAAGGATAAAAAGAGCTCCCAGGGGAAAACAAAATCCTCAGGTGTGGAGGCTTCAGTGGTAGAAAAAGAGAAAAAAATATCAAAAGAGAAAAAGGAGAAGAAAAAAGAGGAATTAACTGTGGTGTTGGAGACTCCCCTTTCACCCCCTGGGCAAGCAGGTTCGTCTGGTGCTCAGGAGGAGATGGAGGTGGCAACAAAAAGTTTAAAAAGATATACTAGAGAAGAAGAGAAAGTGAGTGATGAAGAGACTGACCAAAGTGGGAAGAAAAGCAAGGTTTATGATCTTCTTGGAGATATTTCTCCCTCTGACTCATCTGGAGCTGAAGATCTGAAGATTGATACTTCTCCACCATTTATCGATGAGGGCGGGGGAGAAAGCCCTGGCATCTTGGTTAAAAGATGATCAGGGCTGCCTCCCTGAATGTTCAGGGGTTTAATAACCAATATAAACGTACAGCCATTTATGATTTTTTTAATAATGAAAATTATGACTTTGTTTTCTTACAGGAATGTAATTTAGAAAAGAGATTATGTTATAAGTATCTACAAGGTATATGGAAAGGTAAATCTTGTTTTTCAGGTGGAAACGAATTCAAAAGTGACGGGATAGGTTTTTTATGTTCTAAAGATTGGGAAATTGTTAGGCATGAAGAAATATACCCAGGGCGCATACTTATGGTGGAGGTTTTAAAAGATAGCAAAAAAATCAAGTGTTTTTGCATATATGCAAATACAGAAAAAAAATTGAGAATTCACCTTTTTGAGTTACTACAGTTGTTTATTGTTGGTTCAGATCCCATCATCATTGGTGGTGATTTTAACTGCCAAATCTGTAAAAAAAAAGAAGGATCAGTATCTGTTTTGAAAAATATTCTTTCTGCCTGTAACCTTAAAGATACCTGGGAACTAGGTGGAAAAAGGAAAGAGTATGAGCTTACTTGGAGTAATCGTGGATGCTCATCTAGACTAGATTATATTTTTGTATCTAGTGATTTGATGTGTTCTTCTTTTAAATCCTTTGACAGTTGTTTTTCAGATCACAAGTTAATTGAATGTACACTAAATTATGAGGTTTCAGAAGGTAAGGTGCCATCACACTGGAAACTTAATGTGTCCCTCTTGGAAGGAAGTAAGGTTAAAGAAGAATTCTGTAAGTTTTATGATAAACTAAAACAAAAAAAGGGCGAGTTTAATAATGTATTGGAGTGGTGGGATTTCATGAAGAGGGGTTTTAAAACCTTCTTTGTTAAATATGGGAAGAAGATAGCCTATGCAAAAAAGAAACTATACATTGATCTTAGTTCTAGGCTCCAGTGTTTTTACCTATTTAGAAACAATGGTATAGAAATGGATGATCAAATTGAGGATGTAAAAAGTCAGATAAAAAATTTATTAAAAGAAAAAGGGAAAGAGATTATTTTCAACTCTCGTGTAAGAATCCTTGAAAAGGATGAGAAATGCTCTCATTTCTTTTTTAAAAAAATTAACGGGAAAAAAGATTTTATTGAGTGTCTAGAAGGGGAAACAAACCGTGAAGAAAAATTATTAAAAGCAAAAAATTTTTATGAGGAATTATTTTCCGAAAAGGTGCTTGATGCCTCTTTAAAGGAACATTTTATGGGGTTGTTAGATAAAAAGCTTAGCACTGATGAGATGATGTTTCTAGAGGAGGAATTTACTAAAAATGAAATATTAGATACGATTAATAGTTTTCAGAATTTAAAAACCCCTGGTATGGATGGTCTACCAATAGAATTCTATAAAAAATTTTGGGATGTAATAGGTGAGGATGTGTTCAAAGTTTTTTCTCAAATTGAATCTTCATTAATAATCCCGGAGTCCTGGTTGGAGGGTCTTATTGTTTTAATTTTTAAAAAAGGTGATAAAAAATTAATCAAGAATTGGAGGCCAATTACGCTACTGAACACCGATTATAAAATGTATGCAAAATTGTTAGGGAATCGTTTAAAAAAAGTGATAGCATCAATAATTGGGGTTGACCAGACATGCGCTGTGCCAAAAAGAAAAATTGTCGATTCTTTGGTTTTGCTACGGGATATTATTTGGGACAGCAAGGACCGCAATCAGGATTTAGCTTTGATCTCCTTTGATTTTGAAAAAGCTTATGATCGAGTTTCACACGATTTCTTATTCACAGTTTTAAGCAAATTAGGATGTTCAGAGGGTTTTATTAATCGTATTAAAATCTTATACAATGGAGGTTTTAGTAAAATTTCAGTTAATGGTTCCTTATCTGATAAAGTTCATATTCGATGTGGGGTGAAACAGGGCTGCCCTCTGTCACCTATCTTATTTATATGTGCAATTGAACCCCTCTTAGAGGCCTTTAGGAAAGATAAAGTAATTAACGGTTTTTTTATCCCGGGCTGTAAAAATGAACAAGTTAAAGTTATTGCATATATGGATGACGTGACAGTTTTGGTGCGTGATCTTAGAAGTTTTAATAGGGTTTTAAGAACAGTGGATTGGTTCTGTGGAGCATCAGGTTTCAAAGTGAATTTAGATAAAACCGGTGTTTTAACAATTGGGAAATTTACCCTTGAACCTGATTGTAAGTTGCTTAAAATGCATGACATGAAGATTTTAGGTATCTATTTTTCAGAATCTTGTGGGAATATAAAAAATTGGGAATCCTTGCTGGAAAGGGTAAGGAAAAAGATTTCCTTTTGGAATTTGCGAACTTTGACTCTTGAAGGTAAAATTTTGATCATAAAACAGGTTTTACTCCCCATGATTTTGTACATATCTGCTGTTTTTATCCCCCCAAATAATATCATGAAAAAACTTATTAAAATCTGTTTTTATTTCCTATGGAAATCAAATATGGAAAGAGTCAAAAGGGAGGAGTTGTATAAACCTAAGAATAAAGGAGGGAAAGGCTTCCCCGATATTAGGTCTTTTTTGTATATTAAATATTTGGCCTATTGTACAAGCACTTTATTGGGGCCCAGTTCAAAGATAAAAACTTTTCTTATTTATAATCTTGGGTTTTATATAAGGAAATACAAGTGGTTAGAAATTGACTTAAACAGACCATATAAGTTTTTACCACCAGAACATTATATTATTTTAGAGAAAATTTTAAGGGAGTTTGAGTTGTTAAAATCTGACTTAAGTATTATTACTAATCATAGAAAAGTGTTAAAGATCTTAGATGAGAGGAAAATTATGAGTTCTGTAACAGGTTTCTCTGTAAGAATTGTACAAGGTATTTGGATCAATGTTAACCTGTTTTACTTGTCTAACGAACATAAGGACCTGTTGTGGTGTATGTTGAAGGATTGCTTACCTACAAGAGAATTTCAGCATAGAAGAGGTTTGGTAAGACATGAAAGATGCCCAAGAGTAAGATGTAGCGGAAGTGAAACGCCAACGCATATTTTTTGGAATTGCTCATTTGCACAAAAGATTTGGAGGAAAGTTAGCATCTTAGTTAAATATTTGAGCAAAATTGATCATTTTGATTTTAATATGATCTTTTATGGATTGGGCATTGGTAAAGAGGATTTTAAAGTCGTATGGTTAATATTTACATGTGTTAAGATGGCTTTATGGAAAGCAAGAAATATTGTATTATTTAAAAGAGATCAGCTATCTGTTGAAAACTGTCTTAAACTATGTTTAAGCTATCTGTATGTATATTTCTGGAGAGATAAATTATTACTAGGTACTGTGAGAGCAAATGAGATTTGGAAACCAGAAATGTGGAATGTACTTACCTTGTGATGTGTAATCTTGTATTGTTTTCTTCTTTGTTATACCTGTAAAAAAAAAAAAAAAAAAAAAAGTTAAAATATAATTTAAAAAAAACAGAAAACAAAACATATTAAAAAAAAGAGAAAAAAAGTAATAATAACAATTAAAAAATGGATAAGATCATGAAAATTATATATTCATACTACAATGATGGTTTTGATGAAATCTAAGACTTTCAACCTATGTTTTGCGTTTTAAGATTTCAAATCTGAGTAGAGAAAGAAAAAAAAAAAAAAAAAAAAAAAAAAAAAAAAAAAAAAAAAAAAAAATCTGTTCTTATCAGTTTAATATCTGATACGTCCCCTATCTGGGGACCATATATTAAATGGATTTTTAGAACAGGGAGATGGAAATAGAGCTTGCTCTGTCCACTCCACGCATTGACCTGGTATTGCAGTATTTCCAGGACCGGTGCACCCTTCCCTTATGTGTTTACTAAAATCAGATTCTAAAAGTGCTATTTGTGTTTGCTATTGTTTTTGTCTTTCTGATGGGATCTCCCCTTTTAATCCCATTATTTCAACACCTGTTGGACAATGCATGAGTGATAATGAGCTCATTGATTAAATGCAATTAATGAATAGATTGCCACCTCTTGTTGTGTGTCGTCTGTGTTTCTGTGTTTCCGGCATTTCACATTGGAACAGCTCATTCACCTTCCTTGTCTTCTCTCCGCCCTCCCTTTTAGGTAAGTTAAAGAGCTGCACCTGAGCCAGCCACTGATTGATTGATTGATTGATTGATTGATTGATTGATTGATTGATTGATTGATTGATGCAGCACCACAGTCAAATAGTGGAGTGGAGTAGGGGAACAGCAAACAGCCAATAAAGCAGCCCGCCCGCTCGCCTGCCCGCCACAATGGACCTACCTGTGTACACTAGATGGATGTGATGGAAAGAAGAGGCTGGACGCAGCCTGCAGGGCTTAAGGGGAAGCCTCCATGACCTCACTGGTAGGGAAAGGGTTAATAGGTAAGGGAGAGTTGGAGGGAGAGTTAGGAGGAGGTGGAGGAGGGACAAGGAGGAGTCAGGGGGCCGTTGCTGAGCTTCCCGCTGTTTGCGGCATTGAGCCGGAAGCAGCGGGAGGAGTAACACAGGGAGAGACAAGCTCCCCGTTGCCCGCGCTTATAACAATGTCGGAGGCCGTATTATTAGAGCGGCTGCGTGCCGCTGATGTGCACCACGGTCCCGGATGGCTTGAGGAGACCGTGGCTGCATTAACTAGGATCCCGGACGCCGTTTCGCCACGCCGGGCCCGGCGTTCGGGGTCTGTTGCAGGGGACAGGCTCCCCTCCCCCGGCCCCCTTACTAGCATTACTATGGCGGCGGGGGGGGAGTCGGCAACAACCGCTCCTGCTCGGAGCAGGCTGAGAGCGTTGCCGGGGGTGACGGCGACTCAGGCCGGGTCGACCCGGCCCTCCCGGCGGTCCCGACCTCCAGAGCGCCTCAGTCCTGAGGCAGTCCCGCGGACACGGCGTCGCAGAGGGAGCCCGATCTCGGACGCTGCAGGCCAGGCAGCTGGGAGGACCGCCCCTTCCCAGGCCCTGCGTCCTGGCAGGAATCCCAAGCCGCGACGGGGTCCGGCGGTAAGCAGGGAGTCGCAGGCCGGGCTCCCTGTCACCCCTCCCCCATCGGATGGAAGATTCGGAGGACAAGGTACGGCCGCCCCGCCTGGTGATGTTCCGGCCAGGGGGCAGGCTTCTTCAGGATCAGCGAGACGGACGTCTAGATCTGCAGCGACGTCGAGGCAACAGGTCCGGTCGGAAGTCTGGGTCCCGGCGGTCGGGCGGCAGGTTGCCGGCCCATCGGTCAGCGCGTCCTCATCCCCGTTCCGAAGATGTCGTTTGGATGGACAGTCGTCGGCGAGAGAAGAGCTGGAGGAAGGTGAACTGGACGTGTATCGTCGAGGTCAGGATGGTCCGGCTGACGGGAACACAGCGCCTGTGCAGCCCGGTGAGTGTATAACTCCATCATTGTCATATCCAGCGATTTTTATGTCGGGTATCGGCGGGGGGGCTGCTAGCGTCGCATCGGTGGCCGGTAGTGGCGCGGGCGGGCGCGATGGCGCGGGTTTGGCAGACTTAGTGGGTTGCTTGAGAGAGCTGGTCGGGCGCCTAGATAGGGCGGTGGCGCCGGTAGTCACGGAAGTGTCCCCGGCGGTAGTTTGGGAGGGTCCCAGGGAAGGGGGATTGTTACAAGCGCGGCCCGTAACGGCGGTTAGAGAGGCGGTCGCGGTGTCGGTACAGACCGAGGCGCAAAAAGATGGCGATCGGGTGCGTATGGATGATCGCGCTCGTGGGGAGGTGTATGTGTGTTTCGAAGGTCCGTTGGGGGCGCATTTAAAGCAGGAGGTGCGTGAGCGGATCTGGAAGGACGAATATGTAGAGATTTTTTCTCTCTTGCCGCTCGCTAAATTTAATTTGGATAAGAGCAAGCGGGACGAGAGTAAAAAGGACGAGGAGGAACGGCGGCGGTATAGGCTTATCCCGCAGACGTTCGTTAATTGGTCGCAGGCGTTCGCCATATTAGCCAGTGTGATAGGGGAAAAGGCGCCGAAAAATTGTTCGGCGTTGTTTTGTTATTTTGATGCTATTGGGGAGGCTCATAGGGCGTATGGGGGCCAGGCGTGGCTGCGATACGACGAGCAATTCCGTCAGCGAAAAGCGGTTCGGCCGGCGATTCGGTGGGACCAGAAGGATATTGCTCTCTGGTTACGGGTTACGGCTCCGGTTAGGCAGTCCTTCCCCGGGAGCGCCGGCCAAGGAGGCCAGTCTAGTCAGGTTGGACAAGGCGGCGGGGGAAAGGCAGGGTTTTGCTGGCAATTTAATGAAGGCCAGTGCAAGTTCGGGGCCACGTGCAAGTTCAAGCACGTGTGTTCGGAGTGTAATGGTGCATCACACGGGGCGGCGAAATGTATGCGGAAAAGGAGGTCAGGGAACCAGTCCTCCGCGGCTGGTCAAGGGGGTGTCACCGGTGAGGGTGGAAAAGATGGCCCCTTATCTAAATGAGTATCCGGACAGGGCGGCGGCTAAGTTGCTTTACGAGGGTTTTCGTGTTGGTTTCGTTATTCCCCGCCTCCTTATGAGGTTCCGGTTACGCGGAGGAATTTAAAATCGGCTTACTCGCATGCCAAGGTCGTGTCGGACAAATTGTTAAAAGAAGTTTCGTTGGGTCGCATGTCAGGGCCTTTTGTTGAGTCGCCAGTAAAAGATTTAGTTGTGTCCCCGTTGGGTATTGTTCCTAAGCGTGAGCCCGTAAAATTTCGTTTAATTCAACACTTATCGTATCCCAAGGGTTCGTCGGTAAACGACGGGATAGATCACGAGTTGTGCTCCGTAGCCTATACCTCACTCGATGAGGCGGTGGGGTTGGTGCGGGCTGCGGGCCCGGGCGCGCTGCTAGCAAAAACCGAAATCGAGGCGGCGTTCAGGTTGTTGCCAGTTCATCCAGAAAGCCAACGGCTGTTGGGGCTGTCTTTGGAATGGGGCCTTTTATGTGGATCGGTGCCTTCCGATGGGGCGTTCCCTTTCTTGTGCGTACTTCGAGGCGTTTAGTAGCTTCGTGGAGTGGGTAGCGAGGGGAGTATCCGGGGTCGACTCGTTGATCCATTACTTAGATGATTTCTTGTGCGTTGGCCCGGGGGGTTCGCCGGTTTGCGGTAATTTGCTTTATGCACTACAGAAGGTTGCGAGGGATTTTGGGATCCCTTTGGCGCCAGAAAAAACGGAGGGCCCAGTAGCGACGATTTGTTTTTTGGGAATTGAAATAGATTCGGTGGCAATGGAGTGTCGTCTCCCTGCGGATAAGCTGGGTGCTTTGAGGCTGGAGGTACGGCGGGCTTGTAGACTGAAGAAAATGACGCTGCGGGAGCTTCAGTCGCTGCTGGGGAAGTTGAATTTCGCCTGCCGGATTAGGCCAATGGGGAGGGTGTTTGGTAGACGGTTGGCAGCGGCAACGGCGGGAGTGCGAGTGATTTGAATAATTTTACGGATGCGGCTGGGGCGGGCGGTTTTGGAGCTTACGGGGGAGGTCCGTGGTGCGCAGGTCAATTGCCGGCTAGTTGGGTGTCCAGCGGACTCACGCGGAATCTGGCCCTGCTCGAGCTGTTCCCCATCGTGGTGGCGGCAACCATTTGGGGGGACAGGGTCAGGGATAAGAAGGTTCGTTTTGTTTTTTACTGCGACAACATGGGGGTGGTGCTGGCCATTAATAACATCACGGCGTTCCCTCCTCCTGTAGTTCAATTGTTGCGACATTTAGTGTTGGTATGTTTGTCGTTGAACGCGTGGGTGGTGGCGGTGCATGTGCCGGGGGTACGGAATTGCATCTCTGATGCTCTTTCTCGCTCGCAGTGGGACCGGTTTCGGCAATTGGCACTGGGAGTGGAACGTCTCGGTTTGGCTTGTCCGGAACATCTTTGGGATCTGGTCTCGGTCCCGTAGAACAACTGATACAAAGGTCTTTGGCGCGCACGACGTGGAGTGCTTATTCTGCTTGTTGGAGGCAGTGGGAGGAGTGGGTAAGAGAGTTGGGTGACGTCAATACGGATAGAGACAGGTTGGTGGCACTTTTGTACTGGTTAGGGGACGCCTGGGAGGCGGGGTTTTCAGTGGCAAAGGTGAACCGGTTCATATCTGCGGTGGCGTTTGGTTTCAAGTTACGAGGCTTTCAAGATGTATCTAAGGAATTTTTGGTGCTACAGGCTTTGAAGGGGTTGGGCCGAGGTAGAGGGGAGGCGGATAGTAGAAGGCCTGTGTCGTTTGCTTTGCTTAGCCAAGTAGGGAAGGGTAAGCTGATAGTTTTGTTCGCCCTCCCGGGGTCGGTTATGTGCCCAGTAGAGTGCATGCGGGGTTTTTTAAGCCGCAAGCGGGGTCTCCAGATTTGCCTTTGTTACGCCATGTGGACGGGTCGTTTTGTCCAGGTTTCAGTTTGGAGATGTATTTAAGGAATGTCTGACGGCGGTTGGTGTCGCGGCGGGCTCATATTCATCTCATTCCTTCAGGATTGGCGCAGCAACTGCAGCGGGGCGCTGGGGGTTGGATGATGAAGGGGTGCGGCGCATTGGTCGTTGGGAGTCCAACTGAGTTAAGTCCTATGTCCGCTCCATTTGTTATGAGGTTGTGGTTAACGCTTAAAAAATGTTTTGTATGGCAGTGTCTAATTGTTTTCCATTTCAGATTCGCCTCCGTGTTTGGTGTGGTTGCTGGGTCATTCGTACGTGCACTGGGTCATTCGTACGGGCCCGGACGGTCGCCAGTTGCGCATTCCGCGACAGGATGCGGTTGTGCATTGGCTGGGATTTAGAGGTATGTCATGGAGCAGGGGGTTGGCAGAATTCCAGACATAGGCCCGGCTTGATAGGGTTCCGGAGGTCTTAGTGTTGCACGTGGGTGGGGATGACTTGGGAGTCTGCCCCTTGCGTGAGTTGGTGCGGGATATCAAACACGATATGTTGGGTTTGTGGGTTTCTTATCCCAAGTTGGTGATAGTGTGGTCGGACATAGTCCCGAGGAAACATTGGCGGTTGGCTAGGTCAGTGAAAGAGTCAATAAGGCTCGCATTAAAAGTTAATCGGGCGGTGTCCCGTTTCGTAGCAAAAATCGGGGGCATTTGTGTGCGGCACAGGGATTTGGAGTCAGGAGTGGGGAACTTCTGGAGGGGTGATGGGGTTCATCTGACCGAGGTTGGCATTGATCTTTGGAGCTTGGCGATAGCAGAAGGAATAGAAAGGGCGGTGGTGGTGTGGCGGAACTCACAGGCTTAAGGTGGTCAAGGCCTGTTTCGCTGTGGCGGGGGGAGTCCTTGAGGCCAGTCAGTACAAAATGGTGGGGGGGTCGCATCGGGGGTATGCGTCCCCCAAAAAAGGTACATGGTTGAAGACTTCATCGGGTGTTATCCCTTTGAAGTGGTCTTCTGGTAGAAGGTATATCACTTGAAGGCTTCATCGGGTGTTATCCCTTTGAAGTGGACTTCTAGTGGTCGGTATATCACTTGAGGGCTTCATCGGGTGTTATCCCCTTGAAGTGGACTTCTAGTGGTCGGTATATCACTTGAGGGCTTCATCGGGTGTTATCCCCTTGAAGTGGACTTCTAGTGGTTGGAGCCATCTGCAGAGGTGAACGGTGCTTCCGAGCTGGTTTACGGCTGGAGGTAATTGGTGGTTTGCAGATGGCTAATTCGGTGTGTTCTTAAAAAGGAACATCTGAAGGGGCTTCAAGGACTTCCTCTGCTCGGGTTAATGTTAACGTTAAATTGTTATGTACGATTCTGACCCATGTTGGGTCAAGTGAATTATTAGGAGGAATTCTCTGGTGGATTCCTAAATAGTTATCCGAATGTTTCGGATTTAAATTGTTTTGATAAAACTGTGAAATTAATAAACGGCTGCTGTGGCCATTTCACATCCAACCTCGGTGTCACGTGTCTTTCCTAAAGGTGGGGGTGGAGGGATAAGATGGGTAAGGGAAGGTTCATTAACACACGACTTTACTTAGGAAGGTCAAGAAGAGGCTGGACGCAGCCTGCAGGGCTTAAGGGGAAGCCTCCATGACCTCACTGGTAGGGAAAGGGTTAATAGGTAAGGGAGAGTTGGAGGGAGAGTTAGGAGGAGGTGGAGGAGGGACAAGGAGGAGTCAGGGGGCCGTTGCTGAGCTTCCCGCTGTTTGCGGCATTGAGCCGGAAGCAGCGGGAGGAGTAACACAGGGAGAGACAAGCTCCCACCCTCCCGCCCTTTGTTTGTTACCCCTGTGGGGCTTTATGTACGTCCGTTTATGAGTGTTGTCTTTGTTTTGTGTGCTTATTTAACATGTTTTTCCTTTTTTCCCGGAGTAGGTTCTGTTGTCATGGCAGCTGGCGGGGGGAGTCCTTGAGGCCAGTCAGTACAAAATGGTGGGGGGGTCGCATCGGGGGTATGCGTCCCCCAAAAAAGGTACATGGTTGAAGACTTCATCGGGTGTTATCCCTTTGAAGTGGTCTTCTGGTAGAAGGTATATCACTTGAAGGCTTCATCGGGTGTTATCCCTTTGAAGTGGACTTCTAGTGGTCGGTATATCACTTGAGGGCTTCATCGGGTGTTATCCCCTTGAAGTGGACTTCTAGTGGTCGGTATATCACTTGAGGGCTTCATCGGGTGTTATCCCCTTGAAGTGGACTTCTAGTGGTTGGAGCCATCTGCAGAGGTGAACGGTGCTTCCGAGCTGGTTTACGGCTGGAGGTAATTGGTGGTTTGCAGATGGCTAATTCGGTGTGTTCTTAAAAAGGAACATCTGAAGGGGCTTCAAGGACTTCCTCTGCTCGGGTTAATGTTAACGTTAAATTGTTATGTACGATTCTGACCCATGTTGGGTCAAGTGAATTATTAGGAGGAATTCTCTGGTGGATTCCTAAATAGTTATCCGAATGTTTCGGATTTAAATTGTTTTGATAAAACTGTGAAATTAATAAACGGCTGCTGTGGCCATTTCACATCCAACCTCGGTGTCACGTGTCTTTCCTAAAGGTGGGGGTGGAGGGATAAGATGGGTAAGGGAAGGTTCATTAACACACGACTTTACTTAGGAAGGTCATGTACTGTCGTCCCTACATTTCAAGAAGAAGTAAGAATTGCAGTTGCAACAAAGCCTTGCTTGCCTACAAAGAGAGCAGCAATTTGGATTTGTTACTATGTTACCTAGAAGAATAACAAACTGTGCAAGGATGGAGGTTGTAGGAGCAAGGAGAAGTTGTCTGTAAAGTTGGTGGATGCCTATTTTCCATTTTGCAGTCCCTTGTCTCCCTCTTGTGGCCTCCTGGAGGCAAATAAATGTGCAAAAAAAAGACAGCCTGGCGGCCGGCTGTTGCAGTGTTGCCCTCTCAGGCAACACTGAGTGACTGACTGAGCCTCACCGTCTTATATAAAGTTCAGACGGAACTTTGCACGTGTCATAGTGGAGCCCTCAGGATTCCAGAGCCAGCTTTCTGACATCATAATGGGGCCTCAGAGATAAAAGCCTGGGCCCAGGCAGTGTTGGTCAGTGCTGCTCAGCAGGCAGCACTGGACTGGATTAAAGCTAATACAAGTTGTGAAGGAACAAGGGGTGGCTGTGGGCATGCACTTACTGCTGCTGCTGCTGCTGCTGCTGCTGCCAGTATTTGCACGGCAGGAGGGCATTTGGGCGTTGCCAAGAAGGCGTTTTTATGTCGATTCCTCCTCTTTCAGCACTGCATTGTGGTGCAAGCAAAAGAAGCAAATCCTGTGTAGCTTCCTCTCCGGCCTTTATTCACCTCCCGCTTAGTAGCTGTAAATGTGTGTGAGCCTGCAGGGCCCCATGGAATTGCCTAGGAGTAGGCTGAATCGCTGCAAGGGGTGAACAGCAGTATTAGGCAGGCTCGGTCAACGCCAGGCCCATTCGGGTTATCGCTTCTCGGCCTTTTGGCTAAGATCAAGTGTAGTATCTGTTCTTATCAGTTTAATATCTGATACGTCCCCTATCTGGGGACCATATATTAAATGGATTTTTAGAACAGGGAGATGGAAATAGAGCTTGCTCTGTCCACTCCACGCATTGACCTGGTATTGCAGTATTTCCAGGACCGGTGCACCCTTCCCTTATGTGTTTACTAAAATCAGATTCCAAAAGTGCTATTTGTGTTTGCTATTGTTTTTGTCTTTCTGATGGGATCTCCCCTTTTAATCCCATTATTTCAACACCTGTTGGACAATGCATGAGTGATAATGAGCTCATTGATTAAATGCAATTAATGAATAGATTGCCACCTCTTGTTGTGTGTCGTCTGTGTTTCTGTGTTTCCGGCATTTCACATTGGAACAGCTCATTCACCTTCCTTGTCTTCTCTCCGCCCTCCCTTTTAGGTAAGTTAAAGAGCTGCACCTGAGCCAGCCACTGATTGATTGATTGATTGATTGATTGATTGATTGATTGATTGATTGATTGATTGATTGATGCAGCACCACAGTCAAATAGTGGAGTGGAGTAGGGGAACAGCAAACAGCCAATAAAGCAGCCCGCCCGCTCGCCTGCCCGCCACAATGGACCTACCTGTGTACACTAGATGGATGTGATGGAATGTACTGTCGTCCCTACATTTCAAGAAGAAGTAAGAATTGCAGTTGCAACAAAGCCTTGCTTGCCTACAAAGAGAGCAGCAATTTGGATTTGTTACTATGTTACCTAGAAGAATAACAAACTGTGCAAGGATGGAGGTTGTAGGAGCAAGGAGAAGTTGTCTGTAAAGTTGGTGGATGCCTATTTTCCATTTTGCAGTCCCTTGTCTCCCTCTTGTGGCCTCCTGGAGGCAAATAAATGTGCAAAAAAAAGACAGCCTGGCGGCCGGCTGTTGCAGTGTTGCCCTCTCAGGCAACACTGAGTGACTGACTGAGCCTCACCGTCTTATATAAAGTTCAGACGGAACTTTGCACGTGTCATAGTGGAGCCCTCAGGATTCCAGAGCCAGCTTTCTGACATCATAATGGGGCCTCAGAGATAAAAGCCTGGGCCCAGGCAGTGTTGGTCAGTGCTGCTCAGCAGGCAGCACTGGACTGGATTAAAGCTAATACAAGTTGTGAAGGAACAAGGGGTGGCTGTGGGCATGCACTTACTGCTGCTGCTGCTGCTGCTGCTGCCAGTATTTGCACGGCAGGAGGGCATTTGGGCGTTGCCAAGAAGGCGTTTTTATGTCGATTCCTCCTCTTTCAGCACTGCATTGTGGTGCAAGCAAAAGAAGCAAATCCTGTGTAGCTTCCTCTCCGGCCTTTATTCACCTCCCGCTTAGTAGCTGTAAATGTGTGTGAGCCTGCAGGGCCCCATGGAATTGCCTAGGAGTAGGCTGAATCGCTGCAAGGGGTGAACAGCAGTATTAGGCAGGCTCGGTCAACGCCAGGCCCATTCGGGTTATCGCTTCTCGGCCTTTTGGCTAAGATCAAGTGTAGTATCTGTTCTTATCAGTTTAATATCTGATACGTCCCCTATCTGGGGACCATATATTAAATGGATTTTTAGAACAGGGAGATGGAAATAGAGCTTGCTCTGTCCACTCCACGCATTGACCTGGTATTGCAGTATTTCCAGGACCGGTGCACCCTTCCCTTATGTGTTTACTAAAATCAGATTCTAAAAGTGCTATTTGTGTTTGCTATTGTTTTTGTCTTTCTGATGGGATCTCCCCTTTTAATCCCATTATTTCAACACCTGTTGGACAATGCATGAGTGATAATGAGCTCATTGATTAAATGCAATTAATGAATAGATTGCCACCTCTTGTTGTGTGTCGTCTGTGTTTCTGTGTTTCCGGCATTTCACATTGGAACAGCTCATTCACCTTCCTTGTCTTCTCTCCGCCCTCCCTTTTAGGTAAGTTAAAGAGCTGCACCTGAGCCAGCCACTGATTGATTGATTGATTGATTGATTGATTGATTGATTGATTGATTGATTGATTGATTGATTGATGCAGCACCACAGTCAAATAGTGGAGTGGAGTAGGGGAACAGCAAACAGCCAATAAAGCAGCCCGCCCGCTCGCCTGCCCGCCACAATGGACCTACCTGTGTACACTAGATGGATGTGATGGAATGTACTGTCGTCCCTACATTTCAAGAAGAAGTAAGAATTGCAGTTGCAACAAAGCCTTGCTTGCCTACAAAGAGAGCAGCAATTTGGATTTGTTACTATGTTACCTAGAAGAATAACAAACTGTGCAAGGATGGAGGTTGTAGGAGCAAGGAGAAGTTGTCTGTAAAGTTGGTGGATGCCTATTTTCCATTTTGCAGTCCCTTGTCTCCCTCTTGTGGCCTCCTGGAGGCAAATAAATGTGCAAAAAAAAGACAGCCTGGCGGCCGGCTGTTGCAGTGTTGCCCTCTCAGGCAACACTGAGTGACTGACTGAGCCTCACCGTCTTATATAAAGTTCAGACGGAACTTTGCACGTGTCATAGTGGAGCCCTCAGGATTCCAGAGCCAGCTTTCTGACATCATAATGGGGCCTCAGAGATAAAAGCCTGGGCCCAGGCAGTGTTGGTCAGTGCTGCTCAGCAGGCAGCACTGGACTGGATTAAAGCTAATACAAGTTGTGAAGGAACAAGGGGTGGCTGTGGGCATGCACTTACTGCTGCTGCTGCTGCTGCTGCTGCTGCTGCTGCCAGTATTTGCACGGCAGGAGGGCATTTGGGCGTTGCCAAGAAGGCGTTTTTATGTCGATTCCTCCTCTTTCAGCACTGCATTGTGGTGCAAGCAAAAGAAGCAAATCCTGTGTAGCTTCCTCTCCGGCCTTTATTCACCTCCCGCTTAGTAGCTGTAAATGTGTGTGAGCCTGCAGGGCCCCATGGAATTGCCTAGGAGTAGGCTGAATCGCTGCAAGGGGTGAACAGCAGTATTAGGCAGGCTCGGTCAACGCCAGGCCCATTCGGGTTATCGCTTCTCGGCCTTTTGGCTAAGATCAAGTGTAGTATCTGTTCTTATCAGTTTAATATCTGATACGTCCCCTATCTGGGGACCATATATTAAATGGATTTTTAGAACAGGGAGATGGAAATAGAGCTTGCTCTGTCCACTCCACGCATTGACCTGGTATTGCAGTATTTCCAGGACCGGTGCACCCTTCCCTTATGTGTTTACTAAAATCAGATTCTAAAAGTGCTATTTGTGTTTGCTATTGTTTTTGTCTTTCTGATGGGATCTCCCCTTTTAATCCCATTATTTCAACACCTGTTGGACAATGCATGAGTGATAATGAGCTCATTGATTAAATGCAATTAATGAATAGATTGCCACCTCTTGTTGTGTGTCGTCTGTGTTTCTGTGTTTCCGGCATTTCACATTGGAACAGCTCATTCACCTTCCTTGTCTTCTCTCCGCCCTCCCTTTTAGGTAAGTTAAAGAGCTGCACCTGAGCCAGCCACTGATTGATTGATTGATTGATTGATTGATTGATTGATTGATGCAGCACCACAGTCAAATAGTGGAGTGGAGTAGGGGAACAGCAAACAGCCAATAAAGCAGCCCGCCCGCTCGCCTGCCCGCCACAATGGACCTACCTGTGTACACTAGATGGATGTGATGGAATGTACTGTCGTCCCTACATTTCAAGAAGAAGTAAGAATTGCAGTTGCAACAAAGCCTTGCTTGCCTACAAAGAGAGCAGCAATTTGGATTTGTTACTATGTTACCTAGAAGAATAACAAACTGTGCAAGGATGGAGGTTGTAGGAGCAAGGAGAAGTTGTCTGTAAAGTTGGTGGATGCCTATTTTCCATTTTGCAGTCCCTTGTCTCCCTCTTGTGGCCTCCTGGAGGCAAATAAATGTGCAAAAAAAAGACAGCCTGGCGGCCGGCTGTTGCAGTGTTGCCCTCTCAGGCAACACTGAGTGACTGACTGAGCCTCACCGTCTTATATAAAGTTCAGACGGAACTTTGCACGTGTCATAGTGGAGCCCTCAGGATTCCAGAGCCAGCTTTCTGACATCATAATGGGGCCTCAGAGATAAAAGCCTGGGCCCAGGCAGTGTTGGTCAGTGCTGCTCAGCAGGCAGCACTGGACTGGATTAAAGCTAATACAAGTTGTGAAGGAACAAGGGGTGGCTGTGGGCATGCACTTACTGCTGCTGCTGCTGCTGCTGCTGCTGCTGCCAGTATTTGCACGGCAGGAGGGCATTTGGGCGTTGCCAAGAAGGCGTTTTTATGTCGATTCCTCCTCTTTCAGCACTGCATTGTGGTGCAAGCAAAAGAAGCAAATCCTGTGTAGCTTCCTCTCCGGCCTTTATTCACCTCCCGCTTAGTAGCTGTAAATGTGTGTGAGCCTGCAGGGCCCCATGGAATTGCCTAGGAGTAGGCTGAATCGCTGCAAGGGGTGAACAGCAGTATTAGGCAGGCTCGGTCAACGCCAGGCCCATTCGGGTTATCGCTTCTCGGCCTTTTGGCTAAGATCAAGTGTAGTATCTGTTCTTATCAGTTTAATATCTGATACGTCCCCTATCTGGGGACCATATATTAAATGGATTTTTAGAACAGGGAGATGGAAATAGAGCTTGCTCTGTCCACTCCACGCATTGACCTGGTATTGCAGTATTTCCAGGACCGGTGCACCCTTCCCTTATGTGTTTACTAAAATCAGATTCCAAAAGTGCTATTTGTGTTTGCTATTGTTTTTGTCTTTCTGATGGGATCTCCCCTTTTAATCCCATTATTTCAACACCTGTTGGACAATGCATGAGTGATAATGAGCTCATTGATTAAATGCAATTAATGAATAGATTGCCACCTCTTGTTGTGTGTCGTGTGTTTCTGTGTTTCCGGCATTTCACATTGGAACAGCTCATTCACCTTCCTTGTCTTCTCTCCGCCCTCCCTTTTAGGTAAGTTAAAGAGCTGCACCTGAGCCAGCCACTGATTGATTGATTGATTGATTGATTGATTGATTGATTGATTGATGCAGCACCACAGTCAAATAGTGGAGTGGAGTAGGGGAACAGCAAACAGCCAATAAAGCAGCCCGCCCGCTCGCCTGCCCGCCACAATGGACCTACCTGTGTACACTAGATGGATGTGATGGAATGTACTGTCGTCCCTACATTTCAAGAAGAAGTAAGAATTGCAGTTGCAACAAAGCCTTGCTTGCCTACAAAGAGAGCAGCAATTTGGATTTGTTACTATGTTACCTAGAAGAATAACAAACTGTGCAAGGATGGAGGTTGTAGGAGCAAGGAGAAGTTGTCTGTAAAGTTGGTGGATGCCTATTTTCCATTTTGCAGTCCCTTGTCTCCCTCTTGTGGCCTCCTGGAGGCAAATAAATGTGCAAAAAAAAGACAGCCTGGCGGCCGGCTGTTGCAGTGTTGCCCTCTCAGGCAACACTGAGTGACTGACTGAGCCTCACCGTCTTATATAAAGTTCAGACGGAACTTTGCACGTGTCATAGTGGAGCCCTCAGGATTCCAGAGCCAGCTTTCTGACATCATAATGGGGCCTCAGAGATAAAAGCCTGGGCCCAGGCAGTGTTGGTCAGTGCTGCTCAGCAGGCAGCACTGGACTGGATTAAAGCTAATACAAGTTGTGAAGGAACAAGGGGTGGCTGTGGGCATGCACTTGCTGCTGCTGCTGCTGCTGCTGCTGCTGCTGCCAGTATTTGCACGGCAGGAGGGCATTTGGGCGTTGCCAAGAAGGCGTTTTTATGTCGATTCCTCCTCTTTCAGCACTGCATTGTGGTGCAAGCAAAAGAAGCAAATCCTGTGTAGCTTCCTCTCCGGCCTTTATTCACCTCCCGCTTAGTAGCTGTAAATGTGTGTGAGCCTGCAGGGCCCCATGGAATTGCCTAGGAGTAGGCTGAATCGCTGCAAGGGGTGAACAGCAGTATTAGGCAGGCTCGGTCAACGCCAGGCCCATTCGGGTTATCGCTTCTCGGCCTTTTGGCTAAGATCAAGTGTAGTATCTGTTCTTATCAGTTTAATATCTGATACGTCCCCTATCTGGGGACCATATATTAAATGGATTTTTAGAACAGGGAGATGGAAATAGAGCTTGCTCTGTCCACTCCACGCATTGACCTGGTATTGCAGTATTTCCAGGACCGGTGCACCCTTCCCTTATGTGTTTACTAAAATCAGATTCCAAAAGTGCTATTTGTGTTTGCTATTGTTTTTGTCTTTCTGATGGGATCTCCCCTTTTAATCCCATTATTTCAACACCTGTTGGACAATGCATGAGTGATAATGAGCTCATTGATTAAATGCAATTAATGAATAGATTGCCACCTCTTGTTGTGTGTCGTCTGTGTTTCTGTGTTTCCGGCATTTCACATTGGAACAGCTCATTCACCTTCCTTGTCTTCTCTCCGCCCTCCCTTTTAGGTAAGTTAAAGAGCTGCACCTGAGCCAGCCACTGATTGATTGATTGATTGATTGATTGATTGATTGATTGATTAATTGATTGATTGATGCAGCACCACAGTCAAATAGTGGAGTGGAGTAGGGGAACAGCAAACAGCCAATAAAGCAGCCCGCCCGCTCGCCTGCCCGCCACAATGGACCTACCTGTGTACACTAGATGGATGTGATGGAATGTACTGTCGTCCCTACATTTCAAGAAGAAGTAAGAATTGCAGTTGCAACAAAGCCTTGCTTGCCTACAAAGAGAGCAGCAATTTGGATTTGTTACTATGTTACCTAGAAGAATAACAAACTGTGCAAGGATGGAGGTTGTAGGAGCAAGGAGAAGTTGTCTGTAAAGTTGGTGGATGCCTATTTTCCATTTTGCAGTCCCTTGTCTCCCTCTTGTGGCCTCCTGGAGGCAAATAAATGTGCAAAAAAAAGACAGCCTGGCGGCCGGCTGTTGCAGTGTTGCCCTCTCAGGCAACACTGAGTGACTGACTGAGCCTCACCGTCTTATATAAAGTTCAGACGGAACTTTGCACGTGTCATAGTGGAGCCCTCAGGATTCCAGAGCCAGCTTTCTGACATCATAATGGGGCCTCAGAGATAAAAGCCTGGGCCCAGGCAGTGTTGGTCAGTGCTGCTCAGCAGGCAGCACTGGACTGGATTAAAGCTAATACAAGTTGTGAAGGAACAAGGGGTGGCTGTGGGCATGCACTTACTGCTGCTGCTGCTGCTGCTGCTGCCAGTATTTGCACGGCAGGAGGGCATTTGGGCGTTGCCAAGAAGGCATTTTTATGTCGATTCCTCCTCTTTCAGCACTGCATTGTGGTGCAAGCAAAAGAAGCAAATCCTGTGTAGCTTCCTCTCCGGCCTTTATTCACCTCCCGCTTAGTAGCTGTAAATGTGTGTGAGCCTGCAGGGCCCCATGGAATTGCCTAGGAGTAGGCTGAATCGCTGCAAGGGGTGAACAGCAGTATTAGGCAGGCTCGGTCAACGCCAGGCCCATTCGGGTTATCGCTTCTCGGCCTTTTGGCTAAGATCAAGTGTAGTATCTGTTCTTATCAGTTTAATATCTGATACGTCCCCTATCTGGGGACCATATATTAAATGGATTTTTAGAACAGGGAGATGGAAATAGAGCTTGCTCTGTCCACTCCACGCATTGACCTGGTATTGCAGTATTTCCAGGACCGGTGCACCCTTCCCTTATGTGTTTACTAAAATCAGATTCCAAAAGTGCTATTTGTGTTTGCTATTGTTTTTGTCTTTCTGATGGGATCTCCCCTTTTAATCCCATTATTTCAACACCTGTTGGACAATGCATGAGTGATAATGAGCTCATTGATTAAATGCAATTAATGAATAGATTGCCACCTCTTGTTGTGTGTCGTCTGTGTTTCTGTGTTTCCGGCATTTCACATTGGAACAGCTCATTCACCTTCCTTGTCTTCTCTCCGCCCTCCCTTTTAGGTAAGTTAAAGAGCTGCACCTGAGCCAGCCACTGATTGATTGATTGATTGATTGATTGATTGATTGATTGATTGATTGATTGATTGATGCAGCACCACAGTCAAATAGTGGAGTGGAGTAGGGGAACAGCAAACAGCCAATAAAGCAGCCCGCCCGCTCGCCTGCCCGCCACAATGGACCTACCTGTGTACACTAGATGGATGTGATGGAATGTACTGTCGTCCCTACATTTCAAGAAGAAGTAAGAATTGCAGTTGCAACAAAGCCTTGCTTGCCTACAAAGAGAGCAGCAATTTGGATTTGTTACTATGTTACCTAGAAGAATAACAAACTGTGCAAGGATGGAGGTTGTAGGAGCAAGGAGAAGTTGTCTGTAAAGTTGGTGGATGCCTATTTTCCATTTTGCAGTCCCTTGTCTCCCTCTTGTGGCCTCCTGGAGGCAAATAAATGTGCAAAAAAAAGACAGCCTGGCGGCCGGCTGTTGCAGTGTTGCCCTCTCAGGCAACACTGAGTGACTGACTGAGCCTCACCGTCTTATATAAAGTTCAGACGGAACTTTGCACGTGTCATAGTGGAGCCCTCAGGATTCCAGAGCCAGCTTTCTGACATCATAATGGGGCCTCAGAGATAAAAGCCTGGGCCCAGGCAGTGTTGGTCAGTGCTGCTCAGCAGGCAGCACTGGACTGGACTGGATTACAGCTGATACAAGGTGTGAAGGAACAAGGGGTGGCTGTGGGCATGCACTTACTGCTGCTGCTGCTGCTGCTGCTGCTGCCAGTATTTGCACGGCAGGAGGGCATTTGGGCGTTGCCAAGAAGGCGTTTTTATGTCGATTCCTCCTCTTTCAGCACTGCATTGTGGTGCAAGCAAAAGAAGCAAATCCTGTGTAGCTTCCTCTCCGGCCTTTATTCACCTCCCGCTTAGTAGCTGTAAATGTGTGTGAGCCTGCAGGGCCCCATGGAATTGCCTAGGAGTAGGCTGAATCGCTGCAAGGGGTGAACAGCAGTATTAGGCAGGCTCGGTCAACGCCAGGCCCATTCGGGTTATCGCTTCTCGGCCTTTTGGCTAAGATCAAGTGTAGTATCTGTTCTTATCAGTTTAATATCTGATACGTCCCCTATCTGGGGACCATATATTAAATGGATTTTTAGAACAGGGAGATGGAAATAGAGCTTGCTCTGTCCACTCCACGCATTGACCTGGTATTGCAGTATTTCCAGGACCGGTGCACCCTTCCCTTATGTGTTTACTAAAATCAGATTCCAAAAGTGCTATTTGTGTTTGCTATTGTTTTTGTCTTTCTGATGGGATCTCCCCTTTTAATCCCATTATTTCAACACCTGTTGGACAATGCATGAGTGATAATGAGCTCATTGATTAAATGCAATTAATGAATAGATTGCCACCTCTTGTTGTGTGTCGTCTGTGTTTCTGTGTTTCCGGCATTTCACATTGGAACAGCTCATTCACCTTCCTTGTCTTCTCTCCGCCCTCCCTTTTAGGTAAGTTAAAGAGCTGCACCTGAGCCAGCCACTGATTGATTGATTGATTGATTGATTGATTGATTGATTGATTGATTGATGCAGCACCACAGTCAAATAGTGGAGTGGAGTAGGGGAACAGCAAACAGCCAATAAAGCAGCCCGCCCGCTCGCCTGCCCGCCACAATGGACCTACCTGTGTACACTAGATGGATGTGATGGAATGTACTGTCGTCCCTACATTTCAAGAAGAAGTAAGAATTGCAGTTGCAACAAAGCCTTGCTTGCCTACAAAGAGAGCAGCAATTTGGATTTGTTACTATGTTACCTAGAAGAATAACAAACTGTGCAAGGATGGAGGTTGTAGGAGCAAGGAGAAGTTGTCTGTAAAGTTGGTGGATGCCTATTTTCCATTTTGCAGTCCCTTGTCTCCCTCTTGTGGCCTCCTGGAGGCAAATAAATGTGCAAAAAAAAGACAGCCTGGCGGCCGGCTGTTGCAGTGTTGCCCTCTCAGGCAACACTGAGTGACTGACAGAAGAGGCTGGACGCAGCTGCAGGCTTGAGGGAAGCCGACATGACCGTCCTGGTAGGGAAAGGGTTAATGTTAAGAGGTGAGGGAAAGGTGAAGGAGCTGAAGGAGGGACGGGGAGGAGCTAGGGGGGACGGGGGGGCCGTTACTGCGCTTCCCGCTGTTTCTCGGCATTGAGCCGGAAGCAGCGGGAGGAGTAATACACAAGAAGCAAAGCTCCCCGTTGCCCGGCTTTTTAGTATGGCAGAGGCCCTGATTTTAGAGCGGCTGCGTGCCGCTGCTGTGCACCACGGTCCCGGATGGCTGGAGGAGACCGTGGCTGCATTAACGCGGATCCCGGACGCCGTTTCGCCACGTCGGGCACGGCGTTCGGGGTCTGTTGTAAGGGACAGGCTCCCCTCCCCCGGCCCCCCTACGAGCATGGCTATGGCGGCGGGGGGGGAGTCGGCAACAACCGCTCCTGCGCTGGGCAGGCAGAGAGCGGTAGCAGGGGTGACGGCGATGCAGGCTGTGTCGACCCGTCCCTCTCGGCGGTCCCGACCTCCAGAGCGCCTGAGTCCGGAGGTAGTCCCGCGGACACGGCGTCGCAGAGGGAGCCCGATCCCGGACGCTGCAGGCCAGGCAGCTGGGAGGACCGCCCCTTCCCAGGCCCTGCGTCCTGGCAGGAATCCCAGGCCGCGACGGGGTCCGGCGGTAAGCAGGGAGTCGCAGGCCGGGCTCCCTGTCACCCCTCCCCCATCAGATGGAAGATGTCGAGAGCAAGGTACGGCCGCCCCGCATGGTGATGTTCCGGCCAGGGGGCAGGCTTCGTCAGGATCGTCTAGATGGACGACTAGATCTGCAGCGACGTCGAGGCAACAGGTCCGGTCGGAAGTCTGGGTCCCGGCGGTCGGGCGGCAGGTTGCCGGCCCATCGGTCAGCGCGTCCTCATCCCCTTTCCGAAGAGGTCGTTGGGAGGGACAGTCGTCGGCGAGAGAAGAACTGGAGGAAGGTGAACTGGACGTCTATCGTCGAGGTCAGGATGGTCCGGCTGACGGGAACACAGCGCCTGTGCAGCCCGGTGAGTGTATAACTCCATTATTGTCTTATCCAGCGATTTTTATGTCGGGTGTCGGCGGGGGGGCTGCTAGCATAGCATCGGGGGCCGGTAGTGGCGCGGGCGGACGCGACGGAGCGGGTTTGGCAGATTTAGTGGGTTGCTTACGGGAGCTGGTGGGGCGCCTGGATAGGGCCGCGGCGCCGGTAGTAACGGAAGTGTCCCCTGCGGTAGTTTGGGAAGGCCCCAGGGAAGTGGGATCGTTGCAGGCGCGTCCTGTGGTGGCGGTTAGAGAGGCGGTCGCGGTGTCGGTGCAGACTGAGGCACAGAAGGACGGCGATCGAGTGCGCATGGACGATCGTGCTCGGGGGGAGGTGTATGTTTGTTTTGAGGGTCCGTTGGGGGCGCATTTAAAGCAGGAGGTGCGTGATCGGATCTGGAAAGATGAATATGTTGAAATTTTTTCTCTCTTGCCGCTGGCTAAATTCAATTTGGATAAGAGCAAGCGGGATGAGAGTAAAAAGGACGAGGAGGAACGGCGGCGGTATAGGCTTATCCCGCAGACGTTCGTTAATTGGTCGCAGGCGTTCGCCATATTGGCTAGTGTGATAGGGGAAAAGGCGCCGGAAAATTGTTCGGCGTTATTTTGTTATTTTGATGCTATTGGGGAGGCTCATAGGGCGTATGGGGGTCAGGCGTGGCTGCGATATGATGAGCAATTCCGTCAGCGGAAGGCGGTTCGGCCGGCGATTCGGTGGGACCAGAAGGATATTGCTCTCTGGTTACGGGTTACGGCTCCGGTTAGGCAGCCCTTTCCCGGGAGCGGTGGCCAGGGAGGCCAGACTAGTCAGAGTGGACCAAGCGGCGGGGGAAAGGCGGGGTTTTGCTGGCAATTCAATGAAGGCCAGTGCAAGTTCGGGGCCACGTGCAAGTTCAAGCACGTGTGCTCCGAGTGTAATGGGGCATCACACGGGGCGGCAAAATGTCTGCGGAAAAAGAGGTCCGGGAACCAGCACGGGGCTGGTCAAGGGGGTGTCGCCGGTGAGGGTGGAAAAGATGGCCCCTTATCTAAATGAGTATCCGGATAGGGCGGCAGCTAAGTTGCTTTATGAAGGGTTTAGTGTTGGTTTTGTTATTCCTCCGCCTCCTTATGAGGTTCCGGTTACGCGGAGAAATTTAAAATCGGCTTACTTGCATGCGGAAGTCGTGTCGGAAAAGTTGTTAAAAGAAGTTTCGTTGGGGCGCATGTCGGGGCCATTTGTGGAGTCGCCGGTGAAAGATTTAGTTGTGTCCCCTTTGGGTATTGTCCCTAAACGCGAGCCCGGAAAGTTTCGTTTGATTCAACATTTATCGTATCCCAAAGGTTCGTCGGTAAATGACGGGATTGATCACGAGTTGTGTTCCGTAGTTTATACCTCGTTCGATAAGGCGGTGGGGTTAGTGCGGGCTGCGGGTCCGGGGGCGCTGCTAGCAAAAACCGACATCGAGGCGGCGTTCAGGTTGTTGCCGGTGCATCCAGAAAGCCAACGGCTGTTGGGTTGTTTTTGGAATGGGGCCTTTTACGTGGATCGGTGCCTTCCGATGGGGTGTTCTCTTTCTTGTGCATACTTCGAGGCGTTTAGTAGCTTCGTGGAGTGGGTAACGAGGGGAGTATCCGGGGTCGATTCGTTGATCCATTACTTAGATGATTTTTTGTGCGTTGGCCCGGGGGGTTCGCCGGTTTGCGGTAACTTGCTTCATGCCCTGCAGAAGGTGGCGAGGGATTTTGGGATCCCTTTGGCGCCGGAAAAAACGGAGGGCCCGGTAGCGACGATTTGTTTCTTGGGAATCGAAATTGACTCGGTGGCAATGGAGTGTCGGCTCCCGGCGGATAAGTTGGGTGCTTTGAGGCTGGAGGTGCGACGGGCTTGTAGAAGGAAGAAAATGTCGCTGAGGGAGCTTCAGTCGCTGCTGGGGAAGTTGAATTTCGCCTGCCGGATTATGCCGATGGGGAGGGTGTTTGGTAGAAGGTTGGCGGCGGCAACGGCGGGAGTGCGGGCGCCGCATCATTTTGTGAGGCTCAAGGAGGAGCACCGAGCTGATCTTCAGGTTTGGGATGACTTCTTGGGCCAGTACAATGGTCGCTCGCTATGGATGGCCCCAGCGCAGGATACGAGTGATCTGAATATTTTCACGGATGCGGCTGGGGCGGGTGGCTTTGGAGCTTACGGGGGAGGTCCGTGGTGCGCAGGTCAATGGCCGGCTAGCTGGGTGTCCAGTGGATTGACGCGGAATCTGGCCCTGCTCGAGCTGTTTCCCATCGTGGTGGCGGCTACCATTTGGGGGGACAGGCTCAGGGATAAGAAGGTCCGTTTTTACTGCGACAACATGGGGGTGGTGCTTGCCATTAATAACATCACGGCGTCCTCTCCTCCGGTAGTTCAATTGTTGCGACATTTAGTGTTGGTGTGTTTGTCGCTGAACGCGTGGGTGGTGGCGGTGCATGTCCCGGGTGTACGGAATTGTGTTGCTGATGCTCTTTCTCGCTCGCAGTGGGACCGGTTTCGGCAATTGGCCCCGGGAGCGGAACGTCTCGGTTTGGCGTGTCCGGATCATCTATGGGATCTGGTATCGGTCCCGTAGAGCAGCTGTTACAAAGGTCTTTGGCGCGCACGACGTGGAGGGCTTATGCTGCTTGTTGGAGGCAGTGGGAGGAGTGGGTAAGAGAGTTGGGTGATGTTAATACGGATAGAGACAGGTTGGTGGCACTTTTGTATTGGTTAGGGGATGCCTGGGAGGGGGGGTTTTCAGTAGCGAAGGTGAACCGGTTTATATCCGCGGTGGCGTTTGGGCTTAAGTTGCGGGGCTTGCGGGATGTATCGAAGGAATTTCTGGTATCGCAGGCTTTGAAGGGGTTGCGCAGAGGTAGGGTGGAGGCGGATAGTAGAAGGCCGGTGTCGTTTGCTTTGCTGGGCTTGTTGGGCGGTTCATTGGCATCGGTATGTCGTTCTTCAGATGAAATGGATTTGTTTCGGTTGGCTTTCTCGTTGGCGTTCTTCGGAGCATTTAGAATAGGTGAGTTGGTGTCGCCAAGTACTAAACAGGCAGGGGGGCTGAGATCTGGGGAGGTGAGCCTTTTTGCAGATCGGTTGGAGGTATGGTTGCGTAGATCAAAAACTGACCAATTAGGGAAGGGAAAACTGATAGTTTTGTTCGCTCTCCCGGGGTCGGTCATGTGCCCAGTAGAGTGCATGCGGGGTTTTACAAAAAACAGGGGGTCTCCAGATTTGCCTTTGTTACGTCATGTGGACGGGTCGTTCTTGTCCAGGTTTCAGTTTGGAGCTGTTTTTAAAAAATGTTTGACGGCGGTTGGGGTTGCGGCAGGCTCATATTCATCTCATTCCTTCCGGATTGGCGCAGCAACGGAAGCAGGGCGCTGGGGGTTGGATGATGAGGGGGTGAGGCGTATTGGTCGTTGGGAGTCAAAAAGGTTTAAGTCCTATGTCCGCCCCCATATGTTGTAATTTTGTTGTTTATGCTTGCAAATGTTATATGGTGGTGCCTAACTGTGTTTTCCGTTTCAGATTCGCCTCCTTGTCTGGTGTGGTTGATGGGTCATTCGTACGTGCACTGGGGGGCTTTGAGGGCGGACGTCCGCCCGGATGGTCGCCAGTTGCGCATTCCGCGACAGGATGCGGTTGTGCATTGGCTGGGGTTTAGAGGTATGTCGTGGAACAGGGTGTTGGCGGAATTCCAGACATATGTGCGGCTTGATAGGGTTCCGGAGGTTTTAGTGTTGCACGTGGGTGGGAATGACTTAGGAGTCCGCCCTTTTCGTGAGTTGGTGCGGGATATCAAACATGATTTGTTGTGTTTGTGGGTATCTTATCCCAAGTTGGTGGTAGTGTGGTCGGACATAGTCCCAAGGAAGCATTGGCGGTTAGCTAGATCGGTGGAGAGAGTCAATAAAGCTCGGATAAAAGTTAACCGGGCGGTGTCCCGTTTTGTGGCAAAGAACGGGGGCATTTGCGTGAGGCATAGGGATTTGGAGTCAGGATTGGGGAATTTCTGGAGGAGTGACGGGGTTCATCTGACCGAGGTTGGCATTGATATTTGGAGCTTGGCTATAGCAGAAGGCATAGAAAGGGCGGTGGTGGTGTGGAGGAACTCACAGGCTTAAGGTGGTCAAGGCCTGTTTCGCGGTGGCGGGGGGAGTCCTTGAGGCCAGTCAGTACAAAATGGTGGGGGGGTCGCATCGGGGGTATGCGTCCCCCAAAAAAGGTACATGGTTGAAGACTTCATCGGGTGTTATCCCTTTGAAGTGGTCTTCTGGTAGAAGGTATGTCACTTGAAGGCTTCATCGGGTGTTATCCCTTTGAAGTGGACTTCTAGTGGTCGGTATATCACTTGAGGGCTTCAACGGGTGTTATCCCCTTGAAGTGGACTTCTAGTGGTTGGAGCCATCTGCAGAGGTGAACGGTGCTTCCGAGCTGGTTTACGGCTGGAGGTAATTAGTGGTTTGCAGATGGCTAATTCGGTGTGTTCTTGAAAGGAACATCTGAAGGGGCTTCAAGGACTTCCTCTGCTCGGGTTAATGTTAACGTTTAATTGTTATTTATGATTCTGACCCATGTTGGGTCATGTGAATTATTAGGAGGAATTCTCTGGTGGATTCCTAACTAGTTATCCGAATGTTTCGGATTTAAATTGTTTTTATAAAACTGTGAAATTAATAAACGGCTGCTGTGGCCATTTCACATCCAACCTCGGTGTCATGTGTCGTTACTAAATGGGGGTGGGGGATAGTATGGTTTAAGGTTAACACACGACTCTACCTAGGCAGGTCAAGAAGAGGCTGGACGCAGCTGCAGGCTTGAGGGAAGCCGACATGACCGTCCTGGTAGGGAAAGGGTTAATGTTAAGAGGTGAGGGAAAGGTGAAGGAGCTGAAGGAGGGACGGGGAGGAGCTAGGGGGGACGGGGGGGCCGTTACTGCGCTTCCCGCTGTTTCTCGGCATTGAGCCGGAAGCAGCGGGAGGAGTAATACACAAGAAGCAAAGCTCCCACCCTCCCACCCTTGTTTTGTTACTCCTTAGGTCTTCTGTACGTCCGTATATGAGCGTTGTGTTTTATTTTGTGTGTTTATTTAACATGTTTTTCTTTTTTCCGGAGTAGGTTCTGTTGTCATGGCAGCTGGCGGGGGGAGTCCTTGAGGCCAGTCAGTACAAAATGGTGGGGGGGTCGCATCGGGGGTATGCGTCCCCCAAAAAAGGTACATGGTTGAAGACTTCATCGGGTGTTATCCCTTTGAAGTGGTCTTCTGGTAGAAGGTATGTCACTTGAAGGCTTCATCGGGTGTTATCCCTTTGAAGTGGACTTCTAGTGGTCGGTATATCACTTGAGGGCTTCAACGGGTGTTATCCCCTTGAAGTGGACTTCTAGTGGTTGGAGCCATCTGCAGAGGTGAACGGTGCTTCCGAGCTGGTTTACGGCTGGAGGTAATTAGTGGTTTGCAGATGGCTAATTCGGTGTGTTCTTGAAAGGAACATCTGAAGGGGCTTCAAGGACTTCCTCTGCTCGGGTTAATGTTAACGTTTAATTGTTATTTATGATTCTGACCCATGTTGGGTCATGTGAATTATTAGGAGGAATTCTCTGGTGGATTCCTAACTAGTTATCCGAATGTTTCGGATTTAAATTGTTTTTATAAAACTGTGAAATTAATAAACGGCTGCTGTGGCCATTTCACATCCAACCTCGGTGTCATGTGTCGTTACTAAATGGGGGTGGGGGATAGTATGGTTTAAGGTTAACACACGACTCTACCTAGGCAGGTCATGAGCCTCACCGTCTTATATAAAGTTCAGACGGAACTTTGCACGTGTCATAGTGGAGCCCTCAGGATTCCAGAGCCAGCTTTCTGACATCATAATGGGGCCTCAGAGATAAAAGCCTGGGCCCAGGCAGTGTTGGTCAGTGCTGCTCAGCAGGCAGCACTGGACTGGATTAAAGCTAATACAAGTTGTGAAGGAACAAGGGGTGGCTGTGGGAATGCACTTACTGCTGCTGCTGCTGCTGCTGCTGCTGCCAGTATTTGCACGGCAGGAGGGCATTTGGGCGTTGCCAAGAAGGCGTTTTTATGTCGATTCCTCCTCTTTCAGCACTGCATTGTGGTGCAAGCAAAAGAAGCAAATCCTGTGTAGCTTCCTCTCCGGCCTTTATTCACCTCCCGCTTAGTAGCTGTAAATGTGTGTGAGCCTGCAGGGCCCCATGGAATTGCCTAGGAGTAGGCTGAATCGCTGCAAGGGGTGAACAGCAGTATTAGGCAGGCTCGGTCAACGCCAGGCCCATTCGGGTTATCGCTTCTCGGCCTTTTGGCTAAGATCAAGTGTAGTATCTGTTCTTATCAGTTTAATATCTGATACGTCCCCTATCTGGGGACCATATATTAAATGGATTTTTAGAACAGGGAGATGGAAATAGAGCTTGCTCTGTCCACTCCACGCATTGACCTGGTATTGCAGTATTTCCAGGACCGGTGCACCCTTCCCTTATGTGTTTACTAAAATCAGATTCCAAAAGTGCTATTTGTGTTTGCTATTGTTTTTGTCTTTCTGATGGGATCTCCCCTTTTAATCCCATTATTTCAACACCTGTTGGACAATGCATGAGTGATAATGAGCTCATTGATTAAATGCAATTAATGAATAGATTGCCACCTCTTGTTGTGTGTCGTCTGTGTTTCTGTGTTTCCGGCATTTCACATTGGAACAGCTCATTCACCTTCCTTGTCTTCTCTCCGCCCTCCCTTTTAGGTAAGTTAAAGAGCTGCACCTGAGCCAGCCACTGATTGATTGATTGATTGATTGATTGATTGATTGATTGATTGATTGATGCAGCACCACAGTCAAATAGTGGAGTGGAGTAGGGGAACAGCAAACAGCCAATAAAGCAGCCCGCCCGCTCGCCTGCCCGCCACAATGGACCTACCTGTGTACACTAGATGGATGTGATGGAATGTACTGTCGTCCCTACATTTCAAGAAGAAGTAAGAATTGCAGTTGCAACAAAGCCTTGCTTGCCTACAAAGAGAGCAGCAATTTGGATTTGTTACTATGTTACCTAGAAGAATAACAAACTGTGCAAGGATGGAGGTTGTAGGAGCAAGGAGAAGTTGTCTGTAAAGTTGGTGGATGCCTATTTTCCATTTTGCAGTCCCTTGTCTCCCTCTTGTGGCCTCCTGGAGGCAAATAAATGTGCAAAAAAAAGACAGCCTGGCGGCCGGCTGTTGCAGTGTTGCCCTCTCAGGCAACACTGAGTGACTGACTGAGCCTCACCGTCTTATATAAAGTTCAGACGGAACTTTGCACGTGTCATAGTGGAGCCCTCAGGATTCCAGAGCCAGCTTTCTGACATCATAATGGGGCCTCAGAGATAAAAGCCTGGGCCCAGGCAGTGTTGGTCAGTGCTGCTCAGCAGGCAGCACTGGACTGGATTAAAGCTAATACAAGTTGTGAAGGAACAAGGGGTGGCTGTGGGCATGCACTTACTGCTGCTGCTGCTGCTGCTGCTGCTGCTGCTGCCAGTATTTGCACGGCAGGAGGGCATTTGGGCGTTGCCAAGAAGGCGTTTTTATGTCGATTCCTCCTCTTTCAGCACTGCATTGTGGTGCAAGCAAAAGAAGCAAATCCTGTGTAGCTTCCTCTCCGGCCTTTATTCACCTCCCGCTTAGTAGCTGTAAATGTGTGTGAGCCTGCAGGGCCCCATGGAATTGCCTAGGAGTAGGCTGAATCGCTGCAAGGGGTGAACAGCAGTATTAGGCAGGCTCGGTCAACGCCAGGCCCATTCGGGTTATCGCTTCTCGGCCTTTTGGCTAAGATCAAGTGTAGTATCTGTTCTTATCAGTTTAATATCTGATACGTCCCCTATCTGGGGACCATATATTAAATGGATTTTTAGAACAGGGAGATGGAAATAGAGCTTGCTCTGTCCACTCCACGCATTGACCTGGTATTGCAGTATTTCCAGGACCGGTGCACCCTTCCCTTATGTGTTTACTAAAATCAGATTCCAAAAGTGCTATTTGTGTTTGCTATTGTTTTTGTCTTTCTGATGGGATCTCCCCTTTTAATCCCATTATTTCAACACCTGTTGGACAATGCATGAGTGATAATGAGCTCATTGATTAAATGCAATTAATGAATAGATTGCCACCTCTTGTTGTGTGTCGTCTGTGTTTCTGTGTTTCCGGCATTTCACATTGGAACAGCTCATTCACCTTCCTTGTCTTCTCTCCGCCCTCCCTTTTAGGTAAGTTAAAGAGCTGCACCTGAGCCAGCCACTGATTGATTGATTGATTGATTGATTGATTGATTGATTGATGCAGCACCACAGTCAAATAGTGGAGTGGAGTAGGGGAACAGCAAACAGCCAATAAAGCAGCCCGCCCGCTCGCCTGCCCGCCACAATGGACCTACCTGTGTACACTAGATGGATGTGATGGAATGTACTGTCGTCCCTACATTTCAAGAAGAAGTAAGAATTGCAGTTGCAACAAAGCCTTGCTTGCCTACAAAGAGAGCAGCAATTTGGATTTGTTACTATGTTACCTAGAAGAATAACAAACTGTGCAAGGATGGAGGTTGTAGGAGCAAGGAGAAGTTGTCTGTAAAGTTGGTGGATGCCTATTTTCCATTTTGCAGTCCCTTGTCTCCCTCTTGTGGCCTCCTGGAGGCAAATAAATGTGCAAAAAAAAGACAGCCTGGCGGCCGGCTGTTGCAGTGTTGCCCTCTCAGGCAACACTGAGTGACTGACTGAGCCTCACCGTCTTATATAAAGTTCAGACGGAACTTTGCACGTGTCATAGTGGAGCCCTCAGGATTCCAGAGCCAGCTTTCTGACATCATAATGGGGCCTCAGAGATAAAAGCCTGGGCCCAGGCAGTGTTGGTCAGTGCTGCTCAGCAGGCAGCACTGGACTGGATTAAAGCTAATACAAGTTGTGAAGGAACAAGGGGTGGCTGTGGGCATGCACTTACTGCTGCTGCTGCTGCTGCTGCTGCCAGTATTTGCACGGCAGGAGGGCATTTGGGCGTTGCCAAGAAGGCGTTTTTATGTCGATTCCTCCTCTTACAGCACTGCATTGTGGTGCAAGCAAAAGAAGCAAATCCTGTGTAGCTTCCTCTCCGGCCTTTATTCACCTCCCGCTTAGTAGCTGTAAATGTGTGTGAGCCTGCAGGGCCCCATGGAATTGCCTAGGAGTAGGCTGAATCGCTGCAAGGGGTGAACAGCAGTATTAGGCAGGCTCGGTCAACGCCAGGCCCATTCGGGTTATCGCTTCTCGGCCTTTTGGCTAAGATCAAGTGTAGTATCTGTTCTTATCAGTTTAATATCTGATACGTCCCCTATCTGGGGACCATATATTAAATGGATTTTTAGAACAGGGAGATGGAAATAGAGCTTGCTCTGTCCACTCCACGCATTGACCTGGTATTGCAGTATTTCCAGGACCGGTGCACCCTTCCCTTATGTGTTTACTAAAATCAGATTCTAAAAGTGCTATTTGTGTTTGCTATTGTTTTTGTCTTTCTGATGGGATCTCCCCTTTTAATCCCATTATTTCAACACCTGTTGGACAATGCATGAGTGATAATGAGCTCATTGATTAAATGCAATTAATGAATAGATTGCCACCTCTTGTTGTGTGTCGTCTGTGTTTCTGTGTTTCCGGCATTTCACATTGGAACAGCTCATTCACCTTCCTTGTCTTCTCTCCGCCCTCCCTTTTAGGTAAGTTAAAGAGCTGCACCTGAGCCAGCCACTGATTGATTGATTGATTGATTGATTGATTGATTGATTGATTGATTGATTGATTGATTGATGCAGCACCACAGTCAAATAGTGGAGTGGAGTAGGGGAACAGCAAACAGCCAATAAAGCAGCCCGCCCGCTCGCCTGCCCGCCACAATGGACCTACCTGTGTACACTAGATGGATGTGATGGAATGTACTGTCGTCCCTACATTTCAAGAAGAAGTAAGAATTGCAGTTGCAACAAAGCCTTGCTTGCCTACAAAGAGAGCAGCAATTTGGATTTGTTACTATGTTACCTAGAAGAATAACAAACTGTGCAAGGATGGAGGTTGTAGGAGCAAGGAGAAGTTGTCTGTAAAGTTGGTGGATGCCTATTTTCCATTTTGCAGTCCCTTGTCTCCCTCTTGTGGCCTCCTGGAGGCAAATAAATGTGCAAAAAAAAGACAGCCTGGCGGCCGGCTGTTGCAGTGTTGCCCTCTCAGGCAACACTGAGTGACTGACTGAGCCTCACCGTCTTATATAAAGTTCAGACGGAACTTTGCACGTGTCATAGTGGAGCCCTCAGGATTCCAGAGCCAGCTTTCTGACATCATAATGGGGCCTCAGAGATAAAAGCCTGGGCCCAGGCAGTGTTGGTCAGTGCTGCTCAGCAGGCAGCACTGGACTGGATTAAAGCTAATACAAGTTGTGAAGGAACAAGGGGTGGCTGTGGGCATGCACTTACTGCTGCTGCTGCTGCTGCTGCTGCTGCTGCTGCTGCTGCCAGTATTTGCACGGCAGGAGGGCATTTGGGCGTTGCCAAGAAGGCGTTTTTATGTCGATTCCTCCTCTTTCAGCACTGCATTGTGGTGCAAGCAAAAGAAGCAAATCCTGTGTAGCTTCCTCTCCGGCCTTTATTCACCTCCCGCTTAGTAGCTGTAAATGTGTGTGAGCCTGCAGGGCCCCATGGAATTGCCTAGGAGTAGGCTGAATCGCTGCAAGGGGTGAACAGCAGTATTAGGCAGGCTCGGTCAACGCCAGGCCCATTCGGGTTATCGCTTCTCGGCCTTTTGGCTAAGATCAAGTGTAGTATCTGTTCTTATCAGTTTAATATCTGATACGTCCCCTATCTGGGGACCATATATTAAATGGATTTTTAGAACAGGGAGATGGAAATAGAGCTTGCTCTGTCCACTCCACGCATTGACCTGGTATTGCAGTATTTCCAGGACCGGTGCACCCTTCCCTTATGTGTTTACTAAAATCAGATTCCAAAAGTGCTATTTGTGTTTGCTATTGTTTTTGTCTTTCTGATGGGATCTCCCCTTTTAATCCCATTATTTCAACACCTGTTGGACAATGCATGAGTGATAATGAGCTCATTGATTAAATGCAATTAATGAATAGATTGCCACCTCTTGTTGTGTGTCGTCTGTGTTTCTGTGTTTCCGGCATTTCACATTGGAACAGCTCATTCACCTTCCTTGTCTTCTCTCCGCCCTCCCTTTTAGGTAAGTTAAAGAGCTGCACCTGAGCCAGCCACTGATTGATTGATTGATTGATTGATTGATTGATTGATTGATTGATTGATTGATGCAGCACCACAGTCAAATAGTGGAGTGGAGTAGGGGAACAGCAAACAGCCAATAAAGCAGCCCGCCCGCTCGCCTGCCCGCCACAATGGACCTACCTGTGTACACTAGATGGATGTGATGGAATGTACTGTCGTCCCTACATTTCAAGAAGAAGTAAGAATTGCAGTTGCAACAAAGCCTTGCTTGCCTACAAAGAGAGCAGCAATTTGGATTTGTTACTATGTTATCTAGAAGAATAACAAACTGTGCAAGGATGGAGGTTGTAGGAGCAAGGAGAAGTTGTCTGTAAAGTTGGTGGATGCCTATTTTCCATTTTGCAGTCCCTTGTCTCCCTCTTGTGGCCTCCTGGAGGCAAATAAATGTGCAAAAAAAAGACAGCCTGGCGGCCGGCTGTTGCAGTGTTGCCCTCTCAGGCAACACTGAGTGACTGACTGAGCCTCACCGTCTTATATAAAGTTCAGACGGAACTTTGCACGTGTCATAGTGGAGCCCTCAGGATTCCAGAGCCAGCTTTCTGACATCATAATGGGGCCTCAGAGATAAAAGCCTGGGCCCAGGCAGTGTTGGTCAGTGCTGCTCAGCAGGCAGCACTGGACTGGATTAAAGCTAATACAAGTTGTGAAGGAACAAGGGGTGGCTGTGGGCATGCACTTACTGCTGCTGCTGCTGCTGCTGCTGCCAGTATTTGCACGGCAGGAGGGCATTTGGGCGTTGCCAAGAAGGCGTTTTTATGTCGATTCCTCCTCTTTCAGCACTGCATTGTGGTGCAAGCAAAAGAAGCAAATCCTGTGTAGCTTCCTCTCCGGCCTTTATTCACCTCCCGCTTAGTAGCTGTAAATGTGTGTGAGCCTGCAGGGCCCCATGGAATTGCCTAGGAGTAGGCTGAATCGCTGCAAGGGGTGAACAGCAGTATTAGGCAGGCTCGGTCAACGCCAGGCCCATTCGGGTTATCGCTTCTCGGCCTTTTGGCTAAGATCAAGTGTAGTATCTGTTCTTATCAGTTTAATATCTGATACGTCCCCTATCTGGGGACCATATATTAAATGGATTTTTAGAACAGGGAGATGGAAATAGAGCTTGCTCTGTCCACTCCACGCATTGACCTGGTATTGCAGTATTTCCAGGACCGGTGCACCCTTCCCTTATGTGTTTACTAAAATCAGATTCTAAAAGTGCTATTTGTGTTTGCTATTGTTTTTGTCTTTCTGATGGGATCTCCCCTTTTAATCCCATTATTTCAACACCTGTTGGACAATGCATGAGTGATAATGAGCTCATTGATTAAATGCAATTAATGAATAGATTGCCACCTCTTGTTGTGTGTCGTCTGTGTTTCTGTGTTTCCGGCATTTCACATTGGAACAGCTCATTCACCTTCCTTGTCTTCTCTCCGCCCTCCCTTTTAGGTAAGTTAAAGAGCTGCACCTGAGCCAGCCACTGATTGATTGATTGATTGATTGATTGATTGATTGATTGATTGATTGATTGATTGATTGATGCAGCACCACAGTCAAATAGTGGAGTGGAGTAGGGGAACAGCAAACAGCCAATAAAGCAGCCCGCCCGCTCGCCTGCCCGCCACAATGGACCTACCTGTGTACACTAGATGGATGTGATGGAATGTACTGTCGTCCCTACATTTCAAGAAGAAGTAAGAATTGCAGTTGCAACAAAGCCTTGCTTGCCTACAAAGAGAGCAGCAATTTGGATTTGTTACTATGTTACCTAGAAGAATAACAAACTGTGCAAGGATGGAGGTTGTAGGAGCAAGGAGAAGTTGTCTGTAAAGTTGGTGGATGCCTATTTTCCATTTTGCAGTCCCTTGTCTCCCTCTTGTGGCCTCCTGGAGGCAAATAAATGTGCAAAAAAAAGACAGCCTGGCGGCCGGCTGTTGCAGTGTTGCCCTCTCAGGCAACACTGAGTGACTGACTGAGCCTCACCGTCTTATATAAAGTTCAGACGGAACTTTGCACGTGTCATAGTGGAGCCCTCAGGATTCCAGAGCCAGCTTTCTGACATCATAATGGGGCCTCAGAGATAAAAGCCTGGGCCCAGGCAGTGTTGGTCAGTGCTGCTCAGCAGGCAGCACTGGACTGGATTAAAGCTAATACAAGTTGTGAAGGAACAAGGGGTGGCTGTGGGCATGCACTTACTGCTGCTGCTGCTGCTGCTGCTGCTGCTGCCAGTATTTGCACGGCAGGAGGGCATTTGGGCGTTGCCAAGAAGGCGTTTTTATGTCGATTCCTCCTCTTTCAGCACTGCATTGTGGTGCAAGCAAAAGAAGCAAATCCTGTGTAGCTTCCTCTCCGGCCTTTATTCACCTCCCGCTTAGTAGCTGTAAATGTGTGTGAGCCTGCAGGGCCCCATGGAATTGCCTAGGAGTAGGCTGAATCGCTGCAAGGGGTGAACAGCAGTATTAGGCAGGCTCGGTCAACGCCAGGCCCATTCGGGTTATCGCTTCTCGGCCTTTTGGCTAAGATCAAGTGTAGTATCTGTTCTTATCAGTTTAATATCTGATACGTCCCCTATCTGGGGACCATATATTAAATGGATTTTTAGAACAGGGAGATGGAAATAGAGCTTGCTCTGTCCACTCCACGCATTGACCTGGTATTGCAGTATTTCCAGGACCGGTGCACCCTTCCCTTATGTGTTTACTAAAATCAGATTCTAAAAGTGCTATTTGTGTTTGCTATTGTTTTTGTCTTTCTGATGGGATCTCCCCTTTTAATCCCATTATTTCAACACCTGTTGGACAATGCATGAGTGATAATGAGCTCATTGATTAAATGCAATTAATGAATAGATTGCCACCTCTTGTTGTGTGTCGTCTGTGTTTCTGTGTTTCCGGCATTTCACATTGGAACAGCTCATTCACCTTCCTTGTCTTCTCTCCGCCCTCCCTTTTAGGTAAGTTAAAGAGCTGCACCTGAGCCAGCCACTGATTGATTGATTGATTGATTGATTGATTGATTGATTGATTGATGCAGCACCACAGTCAAATAGTGGAGTGGAGTAGGGGAACAGCAAACAGCCAATAAAGCAGCCCGCCCGCTCGCCTGCCCGCCACAATGGACCTACCTGTGTACACTAGATGGATGTGATGGAATGTACTGTCGTCCCTACATTTCAAGAAGAAGTAAGAATTGCAGTTGCAACAAAGCCTTGCTTGCCTACAAAGAGAGCAGCAATTTGGATTTGTTACTATGTTACCTAGAAGAATAACAAACTGTGCAAGGATGGAGGTTGTAGGAGCAAGGAGAAGTTGTCTGTAAAGTTGGTGGATGCCTATTTTCCATTTTGCAGTCCCTTGTCTCCCTCTTGTGGCCTCCTGGAGGCAAATAAATGTGCAAAAAAAAGACAGCCTGGCGGCCGGCTGTTGCAGTGTTGCCCTCTCAGGCAACACTGAGTGACTGACTGAGCCTCACCGTCTTATATAAAGTTCAGACGGAACTTTGCACGTGTCATAGTGGAGCCCTCAGGATTCCAGAGCCAGCTTTCTGACATCATAATGGGGCCTCAGAGATAAAAGCCTGGGCCCAGGCAGTGTTGGTCAGTGCTGCTCAGCAGGCAGCACTGGACTGGATTAAAGCTAATACAAGTTGTGAAGGAACAAGGGGTGGCTGTGGGCATGCACTTGCTGCTGCTGCTGCTGCTGCTGCTGCTGCTGCCAGTATTTGCACGGCAGGAGGGCATTTGGGCGTTGCCAAGAAGGCGTTTTTATGTCGATTCCTCCTCTTTCAGCACTGCATTGTGGTGCAAGCAAAAGAAGCAAATCCTGTGTAGCTTCCTCTCCGGCCTTTATTCACCTCCCGCTTAGTAGCTGTAAATGTGTGTGAGCCTGCAGGGCCCCATGGAATTGCCTAGGAGTAGGCTGAATCGCTGCAAGGGGTGAACAGCAGTATTAGGCAGGCTCGGTCAACGCCAGGCCCATTCGGGTTATCGCTTCTCGGCCTTTTGGCTAAGATCAAGTGTAGTATCTGTTCTTATCAGTTTAATATCTGATACGTCCCCTATCTGGGGACCATATATTAAATGGATTTTTAGAACAGGGAGATGGAAATAGAGCTTGCTCTGTCCACTCCACGCATTGACCTGGTATTGCAGTATTTCCAGGACCGGTGCACCCTTCCCTTATGTGTTTACTAAAATCAGATTCCAAAAGTGCTATTTGTGTTTGCTATTGTTTTTGTCTTTCTGATGGGATCTCCCCTTTTAATCCCATTATTTCAACACCTGTTGGACAATGCATGAGTGATAATGAGCTCATTGATTAAATGCAATTAATGAATAGATTGCCACCTCTTGTTGTGTGTCGTCTGTGTTTCTGTGTTTCCGGCATTTCACATTGGAACAGCTCATTCACCTTCCTTGTCTTCTCTCCGCCCTCCCTTTTAGGTAAGTTAAAGAGCTGCACCTGAGCCAGCCACTGATTGATTGATTGATTGATTGATTGATTGATTGATTGATTGATTGATTAATTGATTGATTGATGCAGCACCACAGTCAAATAGTGGAGTGGAGTAGGGGAACAGCAAACAGCCAATAAAGCAGCCCGCCCGCTCGCCTGCCCGCCACAATGGACCTACCTGTGTACACTAGATGGATGTGATGGAATGTACTGTCGTCCCTACATTTCAAGAAGAAGTAAGAATTGCAGTTGCAACAAAGCCTTGCTTGCCTACAAAGAGAGCAGCAATTTGGATTTGTTACTATGTTACCTAGAAGAATAACAAACTGTGCAAGGATGGAGGTTGTAGGAGCAAGGAGAAGTTGTCTGTAAAGTTGGTGGATGCCTATTTTCCATTTTGCAGTCCCTTGTCTCCCTCTTGTGGCCTCCTGGAGGCAAATAAATGTGCAAAAAAAAGACAGCCTGGCGGCCGGCTGTTGCAGTGTTGCCCTCTCAGGCAACACTGAGTGACTGACTGAGCCTCACCGTCTTATATAAAGTTCAGACGGAACTTTGCACGTGTCATAGTGGAGCCCTCAGGATTCCAGAGCCAGCTTTCTGACATCATAATGGGGCCTCAGAGATAAAAGCCTGGGCCCAGGCAGTGTTGGTCAGTGCTGCTCAGCAGGCAGCACTGGACTGGATTAAAGCTAATACAAGTTGTGAAGGAACAAGGGGTGGCTGTGGGCATGCACTTACTGCTGCTGCTGCTGCTGCTGCTGCTGCTGCTGCTGCCAGTATTTGCACGGCAGGAGGGCATTTGGGCGTTGCCAAGAAGGCGTTTTTATGTCGATTCCTCCTCTTTCAGCACTGCATTGTGGTGCAAGCAAAAGAAGCAAATCCTGTGTAGCTTCCTCTCCGGCCTTTATTCACCTCCCGCTTAGTAGCTGTAAATGTGTGTGAGCCTGCAGGGCCCCATGGAATTGCCTAGGAGTAGGCTGAATCGCTGCAAGGGGTGAACAGCAGTATTAGGCAGGCTCGGTCAACGCCAGGCCCATTCGGGTTATCGCTTCTCGGCCTTTTGGCTAAGATCAAGTGTAGTATCTGTTCTTATCAGTTTAATATCTGATACGTCCCCTATCTGGGGACCATATATTAAATGGATTTTTAGAACAGGGAGATGGAAATAGAGCTTGCTCTGTCCACTCCACGCATTGACCTGGTATTGCAGTATTTCCAGGACCGGTGCACCCTTCCCTTATGTGTTTACTAAAATCAGATTCCAAAAGTGCTATTTGTGTTTGCTATTGTTTTTGTCTTTCTGATGGGATCTCCCCTTTTAATCCCATTATTTCAACACCTGTTGGACAATGCATGAGTGATAATGAGCTCATTGATTAAATGCAATTAATGAATAGATTGCCACCTCTTGTTGTGTGTCGTCTGTGTTTCTGTGTTTCCGGCATTTCACATTGGAACAGCTCATTCACCTTCCTTGTCTTCTCTCCGCCCTCCCTTTTAGGTAAGTTAAAGAGCTGCACCTGAGCCAGCCACTGATTGATTGATTGATTGATTGATTGATTGATTGATTGATTGATTGATTGATTGATTGATGCAGCACCACAGTCAAATAGTGGAGTGGAGTAGGGGAACAGCAAACAGCCAATAAAGCAGCCCGCCCGCTCGCCTGCCCGCCACAATGGACCTACCTGTGTACACTAGATGGATGTGATGGAATGTACTGTCGTCCCTACATTTCAAGAAGAAGTAAGAATTGCAGTTGCAACAAAGCCTTGCTTGCCTACAAAGAGAGCAGCAATTTGCATTTGTTACTATGTTACCTAGAAGAATAACAAACTGTGCAAGGATGGAGGTTGTAGGAGCAAGGAGAAGTTGTCTGTAAAGTTGGTGGATGCCTATTTTCCATTTTGCAGTCCCTTGTCTCCCTCTTGTGGCCTCCTGGAGGCAAATAAATGTGCAAAAAAAAGACAGCCTGGCGGCCGGCTGTTGCAGTGTTGCCCTCTCAGGCAACACTGAGTGACTGACTGAGCCTCACCGTCTTATATAAAGTTCAGACGGAACTTTGCACGTGTCATAGTGGAGCCCTCAGGATTCCAGAGCCAGCTTTCTGACATCATAATGGGGCCTCAGAGATAAAAGCCTGGGCCCAGGCAGTGTTGGTCAGTGCTGCTCAGCAGGCAGCACTGGACTGGATTAAAGCTAATACAAGTTGTGAAGGAACAAGGGGTGGCTGTGGGAATGCACTTACTGCTGCTGCTGCTGCTGCTGCTGCTGCCAGTATTTGCACGGCAGGAGGGCATTTGGGCGTTGCCAAGAAGGCGTTTTTATGTCGATTCCTCCTCTTTCAGCACTGCATTGTGGTGCAAGCAAAAGAAGCAAATCCTGTGTAGCTTCCTCTCCGGCCTTTATTCACCTCCCGCTTAGTAGCTGTAAATGTGTGTGAGCCTGCAGGGCCCCATGGAATTGCCTAGGAGTAGGCTGAATCGCTGCAAGGGGTGAACAGCAGTATTAGGCAGGCTCGGTCAACGCCAGGCCCATTCGGGTTATCGCTTCTCGGCCTTTTGGCTAAGATCAAGTGTAGTATCTGTTCTTATCAGTTTAATATCTGATACGTCCCCTATCTGGGGACCATATATTAAATGGATTTTTAGAACAGGGAGATGGAAATAGAGCTTGCTCTGTCCACTCCACGCATTGACCTGGTATTGCAGTATTTCCAGGACCGGTGCACCCTTCCCTTATGTGTTTACTAAAATCAGATTCCAAAAGTGCTATTTGTGTTTGCTATTGTTTTTGTCTTTCTGATGGGATCTCCCCTTTTAATCCCATTATTTCAACACCTGTTGGACAATGCATGAGTGATAATGAGCTCATTGATTAAATGCAATTAATGAATAGATTGCCACCTCTTGTTGTGTGTCGTCTGTGTTTCTGTGTTTCCGGCATTTCACATTGGAACAGCTCATTCACCTTCCTTGTCTTCTCTCCGCCCTCCCTTTTAGGTAAGTTAAAGAGCTGCACCTGAGCCAGCCACTGATTGATTGATTGATTGATTGATTGATTGATTGATTGATTGATTGATTGATGCAGCACCACAGTCAAATAGTGGAGTGGAGTAGGGGAACAGCAAACAGCCAATAAAGCAGCCCGCCCGCTCGCCTGCCCGCCACAATGGACCTACCTGTGTACACTAGATGGATGTGATGGAATGTACTGTCGTCCCTACATTTCAAGAAGAAGTAAGAATTGCAGTTGCAACAAAGCCTTGCTTGCCTACAAAGAGAGCAGCAATTTGGATTTGTTACTATGTTACCTAGAAGAATAACAAACTGTGCAAGGATGGAGGTTGTAGGAGCAAGGAGAAGTTGTCTGTAAAGTTGGTGGATGCCTATTTTCCATTTTGCAGTCCCTTGTCTCCCTCTTGTGGCCTCCTGGAGGCAAATAAATGTGCAAAAAAAAGACAGCCTGGCGGCCGGCTGTTGCAGTGTTGCCCTCTCAGGCAACACTGAGTGACTGACTGAGCCTCACCGTCTTATATAAAGTTCAGACGGAACTTTGCACGTGTCATAGTGGAGCCCTCAGGATTCCAGAGCCAGCTTTCTGACATCATAATGGGGCCTCAGAGATAAAAGCCTGGGCCCAGGCAGTGTTGGTCAGTGCTGCTCAGCAGGCAGCACTGGACTGGATTAAAGCTAATACAAGTTGTGAAGGAACAAGGGGTGGCTGTGGGCATGCACTTACTGCTGCTGCTGCTGCTGCTGCTGCTGCTGCTGCCAGTATTTGCACGGCAGGAGGGCATTTGGGCGTTGCCAAGAAGGCGTTTTTATGTCGATTCCTCCTCTTTCAGCACTGCATTGTGGTGCAAGCAAAATAAGCAAATCCTGTGTAGCTTCCTCTCCGGCCTTTATTCACCTCCCGCTTAGTAGCTGTAAATGTGTGTGAGCCTGCAGGGCCCCATGGAATTGCCTAGGAGTAGGCTGAATCGCTGCAAGGGGTGAACAGCAGTATTAGGCAGGCTCGGTCAACGCCAGGCCCATTCGGGTTATCGCTTCTCGGCCTTTTGGCTAAGATCAAGTGTAGTATCTGTTCTTATCAGTTTAATATCTGATACGTCCCCTATCTGGGGACCATATATTAAATGGATTTTTAGAACAGGGAGATGGAAATAGAGCTTGCTCTGTCCACTCCACGCATTGACCTGGTATTGCAGTATTTCCAGGACCGGTGCACCCTTCCCTTATGTGTTTACTAAAATCAGATTCCAAAAGTGCTATTTGTGTTTGCTATTGTTTTTGTCTTTCTGATGGGATCTCCCCTTTTAATCCCATTATTTCAACACCTGTTGGACAATGCATGAGTGATAATGAGCTCATTGATTAAATGCAATTAATGAATAGATTGCCACCTCTTGTTGTGTGTCGTCTGTGTTTCTGTGTTTCCGGCATTTCACATTGGAACAGCTCATGACCTGCCTAGGTAGAGTCGTGTGTTAACCTTAAACCATACTATCCCCCACCCCCATTTAGTAACGACACATGACACCGAGGTTGGATGTGAAATGGCCACAGCAGCCGTTTATTAATTTCACAGTTTTATAAAAACAATTTAAATCCGAAACATTCGGATAACTAGTTAGGAATCCACCAGAGAATTCCTCCTAATAATTCACATGACCCAACATGGGTCAGAATCATAAATAACAATTAAACGTTAACATTAACCCGAGCAGAGGAAGTCCTTGAAGCCCCTTCAGATGTTCCTTTCAAGAACACACCGAATTAGCCATCTGCAAACCACTAATTACCTCCAGCCGTAAACCAGCTCGGAAGCACCGTTCACCTCTGCAGATGGCTCCAACCACTAGAAGTCCACTTCAAGGGGATAACACCCGTTGAAGCCCTCAAGTGATATACCGACCACTAGAAGTCCACTTCAAAGGGATAACACCCGATGAAGCCTTCAAGTGACATACCTTCTACCAGAAGACCACTTCAAAGGGATAACACCCGATGAAGTCTTCAACCATGTACCTTTTTTGGGGGACGCATACCCCCGATGCGACCCCCCCACCATTTTGTACTGACTGGCCTCAAGGACTCCCCCCGCCAGCTGCCATGACAACAGAACCTACTCCGGAAAAAAGAAAAACATGTTAAATAAACACACAAAATAAAACACAACGCTCATATACGGACGTACAGAAGACCTAAGGAGTAACAAAACAAGGGTGGGAGGGTGGGAGCTTTGCTTCTTGTGTATTACTCCTCCCGCTGCTTCCGGCTCAATGCCGAGAAACAGCGGGAAGCGCAGTAACGGCCCCCCCGTCCCCCCTAGCTCCTCCCCGTCCCTCCTTCAGCTCCTTCACCTTTCCCTCACCTCTTAACATTAACCCTTTCCCTACCAGGACGGTCATGTCGGCTTCCCTCAAGCCTGCAGCTGCGTCCAGCCTCTTCTTGACCTGCCTAGGTAGAGTCGTGTGTTAACCTTAAACCATACTATCCCCCACCCCCATTTAGTAACGACACATGACACCGAGGTTGGATGTGAAATGGCCACAGCAGCCGTTTATTAATTTCACAGTTTTATAAAAACAATTTAAATCCGAAACATTCGGATAACTAGTTAGGAATCCACCAGAGAATTCCTCCTAATAATTCACATGACCCAACATGGGTCAGAATCATAAATAACAATTAAACGTTAACATTAACCCGAGCAGAGGAAGTCCTTGAAGCCCCTTCAGATGTTCCTTTCAAGAACACACCGAATTAGCCATCTGCAAACCACTAATTACCTCCAGCCGTAAACCAGCTCGGAAGCACCGTTCACCTCTGCAGATGGCTCCAACCACTAGAAGTCCACTTCAAGGGGATAACACCCGTTGAAGCCCTCAAGTGATATACCGACCACTAGAAGTCCACTTCAAAGGGATAACACCCGATGAAGCCTTCAAGTGACATACCTTCTACCAGAAGACCACTTCAAAGGGATAACACCCGATGAAGTCTTCAACCATGTACCTTTTTTGGGGGACGCATACCCCCGATGCGACCCCCCCACCATTTTGTACTGACTGGCCTCAAGGACTCCCCCCGCCACCGCGAAACAGGCCTTGACCACCTTAAGCCTGTGAGTTCCTCCACACCACCACCGCCCTTTCTATGCCTTCTGCTATAGCCAAACTCCAAATATCAATGCCAACCTCGGTCAGATGAACCCCGTCACTCCTCCAGAAATTCCCCAATCCTGACTCCAAATCCCTATGCCTCACGCAAATGCCCCCGTTCTTTGCCACAAAACGGGACACCGCCCGGTTAACTTTTATCCGAGCCTTATTGACTCTCTCCACCGATCTAGCTAACCGCCAATGCTTCCTTGGGACTATGTCCGACCACACTACCACCAACTTGGGATAAGATACCCACAAACACAACAAATCATGTTTGATATCCCGCACCAACTCACGAAAAGGGCGGACTCCTAAGTCATTCCCACCCACGTGCAACACTAAAACCTCCGGAACCCTATCAAGCCGCACATATGTCTGGAATTCCGCCAACACCCTGTTCCACGACATACCTCTAAACCCCAGCCAATGCACAACCGCATCCTGTCGCGGAATGCGCAACTGGCGACCATCCGGGCGGACGTCCGCCCTCAAAGCCCCCCAGTGCACGTACGAATGACCCATCAACCACACCAGACAAGGAGGCGAATCTGAAACGGAAAACACAGTTAGGCACCACCATATAACATTTGCAAGCATAAACAACAAAATTACAACATATGGGGGCGGACATAGGACTTAAACCTTTTTGACTCCCAACGACCAATACGCCTCACCCCCTCATCATCCAACCCCCAGCGCCCTGCTTCCGTTGCTGCGCCAATCCGGAAGGAATGAGATGAATATGAGCCTGCCGCAACCCCAACCGCCGTCAAACATTTTTTAAAAACAGCTCCAAACTGAAACCTGGACAAGAACGACCCGTCCACATGACGTAACAAAGGCAAATCTGGAGACCCCCTGTTTTTTGTAAAACCCCGCATGCACTCTACTGGGCACATGACCGACCCCGGGAGAGCGAACAAAACTATCAGTTTTCCCTTCCCTAATTGGTCAGTTTTTGATCTACGCAACCATACCTCCAACCGATCTGCAAAAAGGCTCACCTCCCCAGATCTCAGCCCCCCTGCCTGTTTAGTACTTGGCGACACCAACTCACCTATTCTAAATGCTCCGAAGAACGCCAACGAGAAAGCCAACCGAAACAAATCCCTTTCATCTGAAGAACGACATACCGATGCCAATGAACCGCCCAACAAGCCCAGCAAAGCAAACGACACCGGCCTTCTACTATCCGCCTCCACCCTACCTCTGCGCAACCCCTTCAAAGCCTGCGATACCAGAAATTCCTTCGATACATCCCGCAAGCCCCGCAACTTAAGCCCAAACGCCACCGCGGATATAAACCGGTTCACCTTCGCTACTGAAAACCCCCCCCTCCCAGGCATCCCCTAACCAATACAAAAGTGCCACCAACCTGTCTCTATCCGTATTAACATCACCCAACTCTCTTACCCACTCCTCCCACTGCCTCCAACAAGCAGCATAAGCCCTCCACGTCGTGCGCGCCAAAGACCTTTGTAACAGCTGCTCTACGGGACCGATACCAGATCCCATAGATGATCCGGACACGCCAAACCGAGACGTTCCGCTCCCGGGGCCAATTGCCGAAACCGGTCCCACTGCGAGCGAGAAAGAGCATCAGCAACACAATTCCGTACACCCGGGACATGCACCGCCACCACCCACGCGTTCAGCGACAAACACACCAACACTAAATGTCGCAACAATTGAACTACCGGAGGAGAGGACGCCGTGATGTTATTAATGGCAAGCACCACCCCCATGTTGTCGCAGTAAAAACGGACCTTCTTATCCCTGAGCCTGTCCCCCCAAATGGTAGCCGCCACCACGATGGGAAACAGCTCGAGCAGGGCCAGATTCCGCGTCAATCCACTGGACACCCAGCTAGCCGGCCATTGACCTGCGCACCACGGACCTCCCCCGTAAGCTCCAAAGCCACCCGCCCCAGCCGCATCCGTGAAAATATTCAGATCACTCGTATCCTGCGCTGGGGCCATCCATAGCGAGCGACCATTGTACTGGCCCAAGAAGTCATCCCAAACCTGAAGATCAGCTCGGTGCTCCTCCTTGAGCCTCACAAAATGATGCGGCGCCCGCACTCCCGCCGTTGCCGCCGCCAACCTTCTACCAAACACCCTCCCCATCGGCATAATCCGGCAGGCGAAATTCAACTTCCCCAGCAGCGACTGAAGCTCCCTCAGCGACATTTTCTTCCTTCTACAAGCCCGTCGCACCTCCAGCCTCAAAGCACCCAGCTTATCCGCCGGGAGCCGACACTCCATTGCCACCGAGTCAATTTCGATTCCCAAGAAACAAATCGTCGCTACCGGGCCCTCCGTTTTTTCCGGCGCCAAAGGGATCCCAAAATCCCTCGCCACCTTCTGCAGGGCATGAAGCAAGTTACCGCAAACCGGCGAACCCCCCGGGCCAACGCACAAAAAATCATCTAAGTAATGGATCAACGAATCGACCCCGGATACTCCCCTCGTTACCCACTCCACGAAGCTACTAAACGCCTCGAAGTATGCACAAGAAAGAGAACACCCCATCGGAAGGCACCGATCCACGTAAAAGGCCCCATTCCAAAAACAACCCAACAGCCGTTGGCTTTCTGGATGCACCGGCAACAACCTGAACGCCGCCTCGATGTCGGTTTTTGCTAGCAGCGCCCCCGGACCCGCAGCCCGCACTAACCCCACCGCCTTATCGAATGAGGTATAAACTACGGAACACAACTCGTGATCAATCCCGTCATTTACCGACGAACCTTTGGGATACGATAAATGTTGAATCAAACGAAACTTTCCGGGCTCGCGTTTAGGGACAATACCCAAAGGGGACACAACTAAATCTTTCACCGGCGACTCCACAAATGGCCCCGACATGCGCCCCAACGAAACTTCTTTTAACAACTTTTCCGACACGACTTCCGCATGCAAGTAAGCCGATTTTAAATTTCTCCGCGTAACCGGAACCTCATAAGGAGGCGGAGGAATAACAAAACCAACACTAAACCCTTCATAAAGCAACTTAGCTGCCGCCCTATCCGGATACTCATTTAGATAAGGGGCCATCCTTTCCACCCTCACCGGCGACACCCCCTTGACCAGCCCCGTGCTGGTTCCCGGACCTCTTTTTCCGCAGACATTTTGCCGCCCCGTGTGATGCCCCATTACACTCGGAGCACACGTGCTTGAACTTGCACGTGGCCCCGAACTTGCACTGGCCTTCATTGAATTGCCAGCAAAACCCCGCCTTTCCCCCGCCGCTTGGTCCACTCTGACTAGTCTGGCCTCCCTGGCCACCGCTCCCGGGAAAGGGCTGCCTAACCGGAGCCGTAACCCGTAACCAGAGAGCAATATCCTTCTGGTCCCACCGAATCGCCGGCCGAACCGCCTTCCGCTGACGGAATTGCTCATCATATCGCAGCCACGCCTGACCCCCATACGCCCTATGAGCCTCCCCAATAGCATCAAAATAACAAAATAACGCCGAACAATTTTCCGGCGCCTTTTCCCCTATCACACTAGCCAATATGGCGAACGCCTGCGACCAATTAACGAACGTCTGCGGGATAAGCCTATACCGCCGCCGTTCCTCCTCGTCCTTTTTACTCTCATCCCGCTTGCTCTTATCCAAATTGAATTTAGCCAGCGGCAAGAGAGAAAAAATTTCAACATATTCATCTTTCCAGATCCGATCACGCACCTCCTGCTTTAAATGCGCCCCCAACGGACCCTCAAAACAAACATACACCTCCCCCCGAGCACGATCGTCCATGCGCACTCGATCGCCGTCCTTCTGTGCCTCAGTCTGCACCGACACCGCGACCGCCTCTCTAACCGCCACCACAGGACGCGCCTGCAACGATCCCACTTCCCTGGGGCCTTCCCAAACTACCGCAGGGGACACTTCCGTTACTACCGGCGCCGCGGCCCTATCCAGGCGCCCCACCAGCTCCCGTAAGCAACCCACTAAATCTGCCAAACCCGCTCCGTCGCGTCCGCCCGCGCCACTACCGGCCCCCGATGCTATGCTAGCAGCCCCCCCGCCGACACCCGACATAAAAATCGCTGGATAAGACAATAATGGAGTTATACACTCACCGGGCTGCACAGGCGCTGTGTTCCCGTCAGCCGGACCATCCTGACCTCGACGATAGACGTCCAGTTCACCTTCCTCCAGTTCTTCTCTCGCCGACGACTGTCCCTCCCAACGACCTCTTCGGAAAGGGGATGAGGACGCGCTGACCGATGGGCCGGCAACCTGCCGCCCGACCGCCGGGACCCAGACTTCCGACCGGACCTGTTGCCTCGACGTCGCTGCAGATCTAGTCGTCCGTCTAGACGATCCTGACGAAGCCTGCCCCCTGGCCGGAACATCACCATGCGGGGCGGCCGTACCTTGCTCTCGACATCTTCCATCTGATGGGGGAGGGGTGACAGGGAGCCCGGCCTGCGACTCCCTGCTTACCGCCGGACCCCGTCGCGGCCTGGGATTCCTGCCAGGACGCAGGGCCTGGGAAGGGGCGGTCCTCCCAGCTGCCTGGCCTGCAGCGTCCGGGATCGGGCTCCCTCTGCGACGCCGTGTCCGCGGGACTACCTCCGGACTCAGGCGCTCTGGAGGTCGGGACCGCCGAGAGGGACGGGTCGACACAGCCTGCATCGCCGTCACCCCTGCTACCGCTCTCTGCCTGCCCAGCGCAGGAGCGGTTGTTGCCGACTCCCCCCCCGCCGCCATAGCCATGCTCGTAGGGGGGCCGGGGGAGGGGAGCCTGTCCCTTACAACAGACCCCGAACGCCGTGCCCGACGTGGCGAAACGGCGTCCGGGATCCGCGTTAATGCAGCCACGGTCTCCTCCAGCCATCCGGGACCGTGGTGCACAGCAGCGGCACGCAGCCGCTCTAAAATCAGGGCCTCTGCCATACTAAAAAGCCGGGCAACGGGGAGCTTTGCTTCTTGTGTATTACTCCTCCCGCTGCTTCCGGCTCAATGCCGAGAAACAGCGGGAAGCGCAGTAACGGCCCCCCCGTCCCCCCTAGCTCCTCCCCGTCCCTCCTTCAGCTCCTTCACCTTTCCCTCACCTCTTAACATTAACCCTTTCCCTACCAGGACGGTCATGTCGGCTTCCCTCAAGCCTGCAGCTGCGTCCAGCCTCTTCTTTCACCTTCCTTGTCTTCTCTCCGCCCTCCCTTTTAGGTAAGTTAAAGAGCTGCACCTGAGCCAGCCACTGATTGATTGATTGATTGATTGATTGATTGATTGATTGATTGATTGATTGATTGATTGATTGATGCAGCACCACAGTCAAATAGTGGAGTGGAGTAGGGGAACAGCAAACAGCCAATAAAGCAGCCCGCCCGCTCGCCTGCCCGCCACAATGGACCTACCTGTGTACACTAGATGGATGTGATGGAATGTACTGTCGTCCCTACATTTCAAGAAGAAGTAAGAATTGCAGTTGCAACAAAGCCTTGCTTGCCTACAAAGAGAGCAGCAATTTGCATTTGTTACTATGTTACCTAGAAGAATAACAAACTGTGCAAGGATGGAGGTTGTAGGAGCAAGGAGAAGTTGTCTGTAAAGTTGGTGGATGCCTATTTTCCATTTTGCAGTCCCTTGTCTCCCTCTTGTGGCCTCCTGGAGGCAAATAAATGTGCAAAAAAAAGACAGCCTGGCGGCCGGCTGTTGCAGTGTTGCCCTCTCAGGCAACACTGAGTGACTGACTGAGCCTCACCGTCTTATATAAAGTTCAGACGGAACTTTGCACGTGTCATAGTGGAGCCCTCAGGATTCCAGAGCCAGCTTTCTGACATCATAATGGGGCCTCAGAGATAAAAGCCTGGGCCCAGGCAGTGTTGGTCAGTGCTGCTCAGCAGGCAGCACTGGACTGGATTAAAGCTAATACAAGTTGTGAAGGAACAAGGGGTGGCTGTGGGAATGCACTTACTGCTGCTGCTGCTGCTGCTGCTGCTGCCAGTATTTGCACGGCAGGAGGGCATTTGGGCGTTGCCAAGAAGGCGTTTTTATGTCGATTCCTCCTCTTTCAGCACTGCATTGTGGTGCAAGCAAAAGAAGCAAATCCTGTGTAGCTTCCTCTCCGGCCTTTATTCACCTCCCGCTTAGTAGCTGTAAATGTGTGTGAGCCTGCAGGGCCCCATGGAATTGCCTAGGAGTAGGCTGAATCGCTGCAAGGGGTGAACAGCAGTATTAGGCAGGCTCGTGACCTGCCTAGGTAGAGTCGTGTGTTAACCTTAAACCATACTATCCCCCATCCCCATTTAGTAACGACACATGACACCGAGGTTGGATGTGAAATGGCCACAGCAGCCGTTTATTAATTTCACAGTTTTATAAAAACAATTTAAATCCGAAACATTCGGATAACTAGTTAGGAATCCACCAGAGAATTCCTCCTAATAATTCACATGACCCAACATGGGTCATAACATTAACCCGAGCAGAGGAAGTCCTTGAAGCCCCCTCAGATAGTCCTTTTTAAAGAACACACCGAATTAGCCATCTGCAAACCACCAATTACCTCCAGCCGTAAACCAGCTCGGAAGCACCGTTCACCTCTGCAGATGGCTCCAACCACTAGAAGTCCACTTCAAGGGGATAACACCCGATGAAGCCCTCCAGTGATATACCGACCACTAGAAGTCCACTTCAAGGGGATAACACCCGATGAAGCCCTCAAGTGATATACCGACCACTAGAAGTCCACTTCAAAGGGATAACACCCGATGAAGCCTTCAAGTGATATACCTTCTACCAGAAGACCACTTCAAAGGGATACCACCCGATGAAGTCTTCAACCATGTACCTTTTTTGGGGGACGCATACCCCCGATGCGACCCCCCCACCATTTTGTACTGACTGGCCTCAAGGACTCCCCCCGCCAGCTGCCATGACAACAGAACCTACTCCGGAAAAAAGAAAAACATGTTAAATAAGCACACAAAATAAAAACACAACGCTCATAGCCAGACGTACATAAGACCTAAAGAGTAACAAAACAAGGGTGGGAGGGTGGGAGCTTTGCTTACTGTGTGTTACTCCTCCCGCTGCTTCCGGCTCAATGCCGAGAAACAGCGGGAAGCACAGCAACGGCCCCCCCCGCCCCCCTTAACTCCTCCCCGTCCCTCCTTCAGCTCCTTCAACTTTCCCTGACCTCGTAACATTAACCCTTTCCCTACCAGGACGGTCATGTCGGCTTCCCTTAAGCCTGCAGCTGCGTCCAGCCTCTTCTGTCAACGCCAGGCCCATTCGGGTTATCGCTTCTCGGCCTTTTGGCTAAGATCAAGTGTAGTATCTGTTCTTATCAGTTTAATATCTGATACGTCCCCTATCTGGGGACCATATATTAAATGGATTTTTAGAACAGGGAGATGGAAATAGAGCTTGCTCTGTCCACTCCACGCATTGACCTGGTATTGCAGTATTTCCAGGACCGGTGCACCCTTCCCTTATGTGTTTACTAAAATCAGATTCCAAAAGTGCTATTTGTGTTTGCTATTGTTTTTGTCTTTCTGATGGGATCTCCCCTTTTAATCCCATTATTTCAACACCTGTTGGACAATGCATGAGTGATAATGAGCTCATTGATTAAATGCAATTAATGAATAGATTGCCACCTCTTGTTGTGTGTCGTCTGTGTTTCTGTGTTTCCGGCATTTCACATTGGAACAGCTCATTCACCTTCCTTGTCTTCTCTCCGCCCTCCCTTTTAGGTAAGTTAAAGAGCTGCACCTGAGCCAGCCACTGATTGATTGATTGATTGATTGATTGATTGATTGATTGATTGATTGATTGATTGATTGATGCAGCACCACAGTCAAATAGTGGAGTGGAGTAGGGGAACAGCAAACAGCCAATAAAGCAGCCCGCCCGCTCGCCTGCCCGCCACAATGGACCTACCTGTGTACACTAGATGGATGTGATGGAATGTACTGTCGTCCCTACATTTCAAGAAGAAGTAAGAATTGCAGTTGCAACAAAGCCTTGCTTGCCTACAAAGAGAGCAGCAATTTGGATTTGTTACTATGTTACCTAGAAGAATAACAAACTGTGCAAGGATGGAGGTTGTAGGAGCAAGGAGAAGTTGTCTGTAAAGTTGGTGGATGCCTATTTTCCATTTTGCAGTCCCTTGTCTCCCTCTTGTGGCCTCCTGGAGGCAAATAAATGTGCAAAAAAAAGACAGCCTGGCGGCCGGCTGTTGCAGTGTTGCCCTCTCAGGCAACACTGAGTGACTGACTGAGCCTCACCGTCTTATATAAAGTTCAGACGGAACTTTGCACGTGTCATAGTGGAGCCCTCAGGATTCCAGAGCCAGCTTTCTGACATCATAATGGGGCCTCAGAGATAAAAGCCTGGGCCCAGGCAGTGTTGGTCAGTGCTGCTCAGCAGGCAGCACTGGACTGGATTAAAGCTAATACAAGTTGTGAAGGAACAAGGGGTGGCTGTGGGCATGCACTTACTGCTGCTGCTGCTGCTGCTGCTGCTGCTGCCAGTATTTGCACGGCAGGAGGGCATTTGGGCGTTGCCAAGAAGGCGTTTTTATGTCGATTCCTCCTCTTTCAGCACTGCATTGTGGTGCAAGCAAAATAAGCAAATCCTGTGTAGCTTCCTCTCCGGCCTTTATTCACCTCCCGCTTAGTAGCTGTAAATGTGTGTGAGCCTGCAGGGCCCCATGGAATTGCCTAGGAGTAGGCTGAATCGCTGCAAGGGGTGAACAGCAGTATTAGGCAGGCTCGGTCAACGCCAGGCCCATTCGGGTTATCGCTTCTCGGCCTTTTGGCTAAGATCAAGTGTAGTATCTGTTCTTATCAGTTTAATATCTGATACGTCCCCTATCTGGGGACCATATATTAAATGGATTTTTAGAACAGGGAGATGGAAATAGAGCTTGCTCTGTCCACTCCACGCATTGACCTGGTATTGCAGTATTTCCAGGACCGGTGCACCCTTCCCTTATGTGTTTACTAAAATCAGATTCCAAAAGTGCTATTTGTGTTTGCTATTGTTTTTGTCTTTCTGATGGGATCTCCCCTTTTAATCCCATTATTTCAACACCTGTTGGACAATGCATGAGTGATAATGAGCTCATTGATTAAATGCAATTAATGAATAGATTGCCACCTCTTGTTGTGTGTCGTCTGTGTTTCTGTGTTTCCGGCATTTCACATTGGAACAGCTCATTCACCTTCCTTGTCTTCTCTCCGCCCTCCCTTTTAGGTAAGTTAAAGAGCTGCACCTGAGCCAGCCACTGATTGATTGATTGATTGATTGATTGATTGATTGATTGATTGATTGATTGATTGATTGATTGATTGATGCAGCACCACAGTCAAATAGTGGAGTGGAGTAGGGGAACAGCAAACAGCCAATAAAGCAGCCCGCCCGCTCGCCTGCCCGCCACAATGGACCTACCTGTGTACACTAGATGGATGTGATGGAATGTACTGTCGTCCCTACATTTCAAGAAGAAGTAAGAATTGCAGTTGCAACAAAGCCTTGCTTGCCTACAAAGAGAGCAGCAATTTGGATTTGTTACTATGTTACCTAGAAGAATAACAAACTGTGCAAGGATGGAGGTTGTAGGAGCAAGGAGAAGTTGTCTGTAAAGTTGGTGGATGCCTATTTTCCATTTTGCAGTCCCTTGTCTCCCTCTTGTGGCCTCCTGGAGGCAAATAAATGTGCAAAAAAAAGACAGCCTGGCGGCCGGCTGTTGCAGTGTTGCCCTCTCAGGCAACACTGAGTGACTGACTGAGCCTCACCGTCTTATATAAAGTTCAGACGGAACTTTGCACGTGTCATAGTGGAGCCCTCAGGATTCCAGAGCCAGCTTTCTGACATCATAATGGGGCCTCAGAGATAAAAGCCTGGGCCCAGGCAGTGTTGGTCAGTGCTGCTCAGCAGGCAGCACTGGACTGGATTAAAGCTAATACAAGTTGTGAAGGAACAAGGGGTGGCTGTGGGCATGCACTTACTGCTGCTGCTGCTGCTGCTGCTGCTGCTGCTGCTGCCAGTATTTGCACGGCAGGAGGGCATTTGGGCGTTGCCAAGAAGGCGTTTTTATGTCGATTCCTCCTCTTTCAGCACTGCATTGTGGTGCAAGCAAAAGAAGCAAATCCTGTGTAGCTTCCTCTCCGGCCTTTATTCACCTCCCGCTTAGTAGCTGTAAATGTGTGTGAGCCTGCAGGGCCCCATGGAATTGCCTAGGAGTAGGCTGAATCGCTGCAAGGGGTGAACAGCAGTATTAGGCAGGCTCGGTCAACGCCAGGCCCATTCGGGTTATCGCTTCTCGGCCTTTTGGCTAAGATCAAGTGTAGTATCTGTTCTTATCAGTTTAATATCTGATACGTCCCCTATCTGGGGACCATATATTAAATGGATTTTTAGAACAGGGAGATGGAAATAGAGCTTGCTCTGTCCACTCCACGCATTGACCTGGTATTGCAGTATTTCCAGGACCGGTGCACCCTTCCCTTATGTGTTTACTAAAATCAGATTCCAAAAGTGCTATTTGTGTTTGCTATTGTTTTTGTCTTTCTGATGGGATCTCCCCTTTTAATCCCATTATTTCAACACCTGTTGGACAATGCATGAGTGATAATGAGCTCATTGATTAAATGCAATTAATGAATAGATTGCCACCTCTTGTTGTGTGTCGTCTGTGTTTCTGTGTTTCCGGCATTTCACATTGGAACAGCTCATTTACCTTCCTTGTCTTCTCTCCGCCCTCCCTTTTAGGTAAGTTAAAGAGCTGCACCTGAGCCAGCCACTGATTGATTGATTGATTGATTGATTGATTGATTGATTGATTGATTGATTGATTGATTGATGCAGCACCACAGTCAAATAGTGGAGTGGAGTAGGGGAACAGCAAACAGCCAATAAAGCAGCCCGCCCGCTCGCCTGCCCGCCACAATGGACCTACCTGTGTACACTAGATGGATGTGATGGAATGTACTGTCGTCCCTACATTTCAAGAAGAAGTAAGAATTGCAGTTGCAACAAAGCCTTGCTTGCCTACAAAGAGAGCAGCAATTTGGATTTGTTACTATGTTACCTAGAAGAATAACAAACTGTGCAAGGATGGAGGTTGTAGGAGCAAGGAGAAGTTGTCTGTAAAGTTGGTGGATGCCTATTTTCCATTTTGCAGTCCCTTGTCTCCCTCTTGTGGCCTCCTGGAGGCAAATAAATGTGCAAAAAAAAGACAGCCTGGCGGCCGGCTGTTGCAGTGTTGCCCTCTCAGGCAACACTGAGTGACTGACTGAGCCTCACCGTCTTATATAAAGTTCAGACGGAACTTTGCACGTGTCATAGTGGAGCCCTCAGGATTCCAGAGCCAGCTTTCTGACATCATAATGGGGCCTCAGAGATAAAAGCCTGGGCCCAGGCAGTGTTGGTCAGTGCTGCTCAGCAGGCAGCACTGGACTGGATTAAAGCTAATACAAGTTGTGAAGGAACAAGGGGTGGCTGTGGGAATGCACTTACTGCTGCTGCTGCTGCTGCTGCTGCTGCCAGTATTTGCACGGCAGGAGGGCATTTGGGCGTTGCCAAGAAGGCGTTTTTATGTCGATTCCTCCTCTTTCAGCACTGCATTGTGGTGCAAGCAAAAGAAGCAAATCCTGTGTAGCTTCCTCTCCGGCCTTTATTCACCTCCCGCTTAGTAGCTGTAAATGTGTGTGAGCCTGCAGGGCCCCATGGAATTGCCTAGGAGTAGGCTGAATCGCTGCAAGGGGTGAACAGCAGTATTAGGCAGGCTCGGTCAACGCCAGGCCCATTCGGGTTATCGCTTCTCGGCCTTTTGGCTAAGATCAAGTGTAGTATCTGTTCTTATCAGTTTAATATCTGATACGTCCCCTATCTGGGGACCATATATTAAATGGATTTTTAGAACAGGGAGATGGAAATAGAGCTTGCTCTGTCCACTCCACGCATTGACCTGGTATTGCAGTATTTCCAGGACCGGTGCACCCTTCCCTTATGTGTTTACTAAAATCAGATTCCAAAAGTGCTATTTGTGTTTGCTATTGTTTTTGTCTTTCTGATGGGATCTCCCCTTTTAATCCCATTATTTCAACACCTGTTGGACAATGCATGAGTGATAATGAGCTCATTGATTAAATGCAATTAATGAATAGATTGCCACCTCTTGTTGTGTGTCGTCTGTGTTTCTGTGTTTCCGGCATTTCACATTGGAACAGCTCATTCACCTTCCTTGTCTTCTCTCCGCCCTCCCTTTTAGGTAAGTTAAAGAGCTGCACCTGAGCCAGCCACTGATTGATTGATTGATTGATTGATTGATTGATTGATTGATTGATTGATGCAGCACCACAGTCAAATAGTGGAGTGGAGTAGGGGAACAGCAAACAGCCAATAAAGCAGCCCGCCCGCTCGCCTGCCCGCCACAATGGACCTACCTGTGTACACTAGATGGATGTGATGGAATGTACTGTCGTCCCTACATTTCAAGAAGAAGTAAGAATTGCAGTTGCAACAAAGCCTTGCTTGCCTACAAAGAGAGCAGCAATTTGGATTTGTTACTATGTTACCTAGAAGAATAACAAACTGTGCAAGGATGGAGGTTGTAGGAGCAAGGAGAAGTTGTCTGTAAAGTTGGTGGATGCCTATTTTCCATTTTGCAGTCCCTTGTCTCCCTCTTGTGGCCTCCTGGAGGCAAATAAATGTGCAAAAAAAAGACAGCCTGGCGGCCGGCTGTTGCAGTGTTGCCCTCTCAGGCAACACTGAGTGACTGACTGAGCCTCACCGTCTTATATAAAGTTCAGACGGAACTTTGCACGTGTCATAGTGGAGCCCTCAGGATTCCAGAGCCAGCTTTCTGACATCATAATGGGGCCTCAGAGATAAAAGCCTGGGCCCAGGCAGTGTTGGTCAGTGCTGCTCAGCAGGCAGCACTGGACTGGATTAAAGCTAATACAAGTTGTGAAGGAACAAGGGGTGGCTGTGGGCATGCACTTACTGCTGCTGCTGCTGCTGCTGCTGCTGCTGCTGCTGCCAGTATTTGCACGGCAGGAGGGCATTTGGGCGTTGCCAAGAAGGCGTTTTTATGTCGATTCCTCCTCTTTCAGCACTGCATTGTGGTGCAAGCAAAAGAAGCAAATCCTGTGTAGCTTCCTCTCCGGCCTTTATTCACCTCCCGCTTAGTAGCTGTAAATGTGTGTGAGCCTGCAGGGCCCCATGGAATTGCCTAGGAGTAGGCTGAATCGCTGCAAGGGGTGAACAGCAGTATTAGGCAGGCTCGGTCAACGCCAGGCCCATTCGGGTTATCGCTTCTCGGCCTTCTGGCTGAGATCAAGTGTAGTTCTGATTACTTGTAGTCAGTGCTGCCTGGTCTTGGTTAGGAGGTGCTCAGGTACCCTCTCTCTCGGCCTCGGGGGATCGTCCAGGTTCGCCTGGACTTCACCCCCGTGCTGCTATTTGGGAGAGAGGCTTAGTCCTGAGCAACGGGTTGCGATCCATATACCCCCGTGTAGGTTTCGACCGAAAAGGGGAGTTGCGCCCAAAGTTGCGCCTACTAAGGAGTAGCGTAACGATCCCAAAAAACCTTACTCACCATGGACGAGGATCCATGTGAGATACCGGCTTATGCCCGGATTAAAAACACAATTCGTGTAGTGCTATCGGAGGAGAAGGCGACGACCTGCGGCTTAAAATTCGTGGTGGAGACCGTACTTGTTGGTATCTTCAACATCCAGAAGCGAGAAATTTTGGCGGTGCAGGATTACCCAAGAAGGAGGACATACGACGTTACTTTCATACAGAATGGAGTATTCCGAGATCTGCTGGCGGCTTATACGGTAAAAAATGACCCGAGACTGGACGGTGTTGATTTTTATGAGCACGTTATGGACATCACTAAAATGATAGTTATAAAGATGTACTGCCCTTTTGCCGACTTAAAAGAAGTGATGTCCTTTTTATTCCCTTATTTTAAAACTGTGAAATGTATTGGCAAAGTCATGAATGAGGTTGGTGTATGGACCTCAAAGTGGAGATTCAATGTAACATGTTATAAAGATGCCAATTTTACAGGAGGGATAATGTTGCCGCCAGCACGTTTTAAAATAGGTGATATGGCCGGAGACTTTTATTTTTCAGGGATGCCTCCATTCTGTAGGAAGTGCCAAAAGTACGGTCACACCAAGGAGTCTTGTGACAGCACCTGTAGGAACTGCGGCAGCTCTGAGCACGAGACCAAAACTTGCCCTCTGGGGAAAAGGTGCCGTTTTTGCAGCCGAGTTGGTCACCTCTATGCTACTTGTCCCCACAGATCTAAGGAGTTGGAACAACCTGAGGACCGGCCAAGGCGTCCCGAGCGGCCCGCAGGCCAGATCACCCCTGTACAAAGAGAGGAACCCCAAGGAGGTGAGCAAGACGAAATGGATACCTCCAGCAGACCCCCCCAAACAGGTGACCCTAAAGAGCAGAGGCGACAAAAACGCAGAGCCAGTGATCAGCGGACGAAAGAGCCCCCCCAGGAGACTGGGGCGCAGGATAGTTCGGATGAAGCTGATCCTACTGGCCTGCAAGAGATGCTGGGTCAGCCTGTACCTGAGGCAGAGGTCCCGGGCGGAGCGGCAGCGCTCACTAAGAGACGTAGGGCGTACTCGGAGGTGGCAGCGGGGGTGCCGATGGGAGTACCTGCCAGGTTGAAGGCAGGGAAACCAGTTGACGTGCCCCCGGAAGCGACAACTGAAGGTCCCCCCCCTTCCAGACAGTTGGGGGATATAGGGACAGCTGCCTCCGAGGTAAGCGTGGTCCCTGAGACGTCCAGAAGCGCGATTCCTGCCCCTATAGAAGGGGAGGACGCTGCCAAAGATTGCGGAATCTTACCCGTTGAGTCCGTCTGGGACCCATTTTCAAGAAGCGCCTTAGGTATGGGGGGTCAGCTGAGTGACGGGTCTTCCTCTCAAACCTCATCGATGCGTACATTTGACTCGAGGAAATATGATGATGAGAGCTCGAGTGGGGTGTCTGGCGACGCGGAGGACTGCTGAGGCCTCCTCGGGTAAGATAAAAATAGACTGTCTCTCTCCCTTTTCCTCATGGCTGAGTTATGTGGTCTTTCCCTTAATGTAAGAAGCGTGCACTCACAGACAAGAAGAGCTGCCCTTTTCAACTACCTTTCTGTTTTTACCGCCTCAGTGTTTTTCCTACAGGAATGCTGCATACCTCACCGCATGAATTATAAAAAATATGAGGAAGACTGGAGACTCGGACCTTCAGTGTGGTCCGGGTCCAATGAATCCAAAGCCGCAGGTGTCGCCATTTTATTCAAAGGGAACGTTTTAATTGATCGTTTTTATGAAATTTTACCAGGCAGAATTTTAATGGTCAAAGCTTTTATAAACGGTGTTAGATGGCAGTTTTTAAACTTTTATGGTTCTACAGACAAGAAGGAAAGAGCAAAAATGCTAGAAATTTTACCCCTTTTTATCAATGATTCAGAACCACTTATTTTAGCTGGTGATTTTAATTGTATTTTAAAGGGGGAACGCCGGTTCTCGAATTCAGTAAGTCGAAACTATGATAAAACCCCGTCTATTTTAAAAGATATTACAGTGGATTTTAAACTTACTGATGTTTTTAAAAAATGCAATAGGGATCTACCTGAAGAGGACGGCGTCACCTGGAGCAATGTAAACTGCAGCTCCAGGATTGATTTTATTTTTTGCTCTTATCAAATACTGCCTTTTAAATGTGATCTTAATTCTAACGTGTTTTCTGACCATAAACTTTTATATTTTAAAGTTAATTTGAACGATCAAAGGAGAACTCCGAAGAAAGCCTGGAAATTAAACGTATCCCTTTTAGAGGATCCGCAAATTTTATCCGATTTTATCACCTTTTATAAGGGCTGCAGACGGGTAAGACATCCCAATATGCTAATTGTTTCCTGGTGGGAGAAAATGAAAATAAAGATAAGAGATTTTTTTATTAAAGCTGGGATGAAGAAAGCCAAAGAAAAATTTGAATTTTATGCTAATTTAAATACCCGTCTGCAGACCCAATACAAGTTCAGAGAACAGGGTATGCAGGTGGAGAAAGAGATCACCGAAATTAAAAAAGAAATCTCCCAGTGCCTGGAGCAGAGGGGAAAGGAGATAATCTTTCGCTCTAAGGTAAAACATCTTGAAGAAAATGAGACCTGCTCCAGGTACTTCTTCAAGAAAATAAATGATAAGCATACCCTGTTAAATGAGATAGATGGGGAAACAAATACCCAAAACATTTTAAAAAAGGTGCACGGTTTTTATGCGGATCTTTTTAATACAAAACATGTTGATGTTGATTTTATGAACGACTCATTGAAGGAGGTGGATGCTGTTTTAGATCCTGCTTCCCAAGTGTTTTTATTACAGGATATTACGGAACAGGAGATTTTAGAAACTACAAAGAGTTTTAAAACAGGTAAAGTCCCTGGCCCTGACGGTATACCTATAGAATTCTATGTTATATTTTATGGTATTTTAAAAGAGGATCTCCACCCTCTTTTTACCCAAGTTTTTAGAACAAAAGCCCTCCCGGGGTCCTGGAAGAAAGGCGAGGTGTCCCTGCTTTACAAAAAGGGGGACAAAACAGACATTAAAAATTGGAGGCCTATCACTTTGCTAAACTCTGACTACAAAATAATGGCGAAGATATGTGCGAACAGATTAAAAGCAGTGATAGGCCAGATCATACACTCCAATCAGGTCTGTGGGATACCCGGGAGGAGTATATGGGATAATTTAAACCTTTTAAAAGATGTGATCAGTGACACGAAAGAGAGAGGAGGTAAAATGGCAATTTTATCTATAGATTTTGAGAAAGCCTTCGATAGAGTGTCACATTTTTATCTTTTTAAGGTTTTAGAAAAAATGGGTATACCGGAAGGTTTTTTACAGTCTCTGAAGGCCTTTTATGAAAATTGTACTAGTAAAATTTTAGTAAAGGGTTTTAAGACACAGGATGTCCTTTTAAATTCCGGAGTGAAGCAGGGGTGTCCCTTGTCCCCACTACTTTTTATTTGTGCGATCGAGCCTCTACTCTGCAGGTTAAGAAAGGATAAGCAGATAAGCGGAGTCCCCCTGCCGGGCGGGGGGGGACTAGAGGCTAAAGTGGTGGGGTACATGGACGATGTCGCGGTCCTTTGCAGGGACACCCTGTCATTACAGAAATCCTTTAAACAGATTTACCAATTCTGTTGCTCCTCCGGTTTTTTAGTAAATTTTAATAAAAGTAACATCTTAAATATTGGCAAAATGGTTTTAATGGACATTCCAGTCCCTGTGTCAGAGTCTGTACAAATTTTAGGAGTCTCCTTCAATGAGTCAAATAATGGTTTTACCAGTTGGGACTTGGTGGCACAAAAAGTTAATCAGAAAATTTGCATGTGGAACATGAGAAAGTTAACAATGGAGGGAAAGGTTTTAATTACAAAAATGGTGATTTTACCTATTTTATTATATTTAAGTATGGTATTCCCTCCCCCTGAGATTTTATTGAAAAAAATAATTAAAGCATGTTTCACATTTTTATGGAACTCCAGGATGGAAAAGCTCAGGAGAGAGAAGGTAATATTACCCAAACCAATGGGGGGGAAAGATTTCCCCGATATAAAAGCATTCCTTTTAATAAAATTTTTTACTTTATGTCTTAATGCAGTTTTTAAGGAACATTACTGGTCATATTTTATACGTTTTAACACAGGTTATTTTATGAGGAGGAACGGTTGGTTCTCCACGGTTTTAAGCTCCCCGTATGCTTTTAACCTTTCTGGCCAGTATAAGATTTTAGAAAAAATTGTAAACCTTTTTAACTTAAAAGACAAAAATATTAACGAAGTAAAAAATAGTAAAGGAATTTTAAAAAAGATAAAAGAAAATGTTTTAGTAGCTCCCATCAGTAATTTTAATGAACAAAAATGCAAAGAAATATGGAAGATGGTGAGCGCTAAATATCTTTTTAACCCACAGAAAGATCTGGCCTGGAGCTGTGCCCACGAGTGTCTTCCATGCCGGGCATTCCAGCATCGAAGGGGACTGACCAACTCGGCTGCGTGTCCAAGGGGAGGATGTAGAGATGACGAGACAGTCTACCACCTATTCTGGGAATGTTTTTACGCGAAATCGATATGGACAAGAATCCTCCCCTTGGTACAGAAGATTACAGGACTTCGGAGATACACAAGTGATGGCGTTTTATATGGATGCCTGGAATGCCCAACACAGACTCGAAAAATGATGGCATGGAAGATCACCAACTGCGTAAAAGCAGCTCTGTGGGCGGCCAGAAACATTTTATTATTTAAGCATGAAGTTTTAGCTGTGGAAGATGTTTTAGCCATTTGTCTTAATGAAATGTACAAATATTTTCTTTTAGATAAAAAACTCTCTCCTGTTTTATGTAGAAAATGGTTTTTAAGTGAATGGAGTTCCATAATATGATGCCACCAAGTGCCCTTTTATAAATTGTTTTATATGACAATTTGTATTTATTTGTATTAAACCATGGTTGTAAATTTATGTAAATTTCTTTTGTAAAAACGTATTGATTTTCTGTAAATCTGTTCAAAATTTTAAATAAACGGTTACCTCCTTTGTTGGGGTAGTCAACTCAAAAAATCTGTTCTTATCAGTTTAATATCTGATACGTCCCCTATCTGGGGACCATATATTAAATGGATTTTTAGAACAGGGAGATGGAAATAGAGCTTGCTCTGTCCACTCCACGCATTGACCTGGTATTGCAGTATTTCCAGGACCGGTGCACCCTTCCCTTATGTGTTTACTAAAATCAGATTCCAAAAGTGCTATTTGTGTTTGCTATTGTTTTTGTCTTTCTGATGGGATCTCCCCTTTTAATCCCATTATTTCAACACCTGTTGGACAATGCATGAGTGATAATGAGCTCATTGATTAAATGCAATTAATGAATAGATTGCCACCTCTTGTTGTGTGTCGTCTGTGTTTCTGTGTTTCCGGCATTTCACATTGGAACAGCTCATTTACCTTCCTTGTCTTCTCTCCGCCCTCCCTTTTAGGTAAGTTAAAGAGCTGCACCTGAGCCAGCCACTGATTGATTGATTGATTGATTGATTGATTGATTGATTGATTGATTGATTGATTGATGCAGCACCACAGTCAAATAGTGGAGTGGAGTAGGGGAACAGCAAACAGCCAATAAAGCAGCCCGCCCGCTCGCCTGCCCGCCACAATGGACCTACCTGTGTACACTAGATGGATGTGATGGAATGTACTGTCGTCCCTACATTTCAAGAAGAAGTAAGAATTGCAGTTGCAACAAAGCCTTGCTTGCCTACAAAGAGAGCAGCAATTTGGATTTGTTACTATGTTACCTAGAAGAATAACAAACTGTGCAAGGATGGAGGTTGTAGGAGCAAGGAGAAGTTGTCTGTAAAGTTGGTGGATGCCTATTTTCCATTTTGCAGTCCCTTGTCTCCCTCTTGTGGCCTCCTGGAGGCAAATAAATGTGCAAAAAAAAGACAGCCTGGCGGCCGGCTGTTGCAGTGTTGCCCTCTCAGGCAACACTGAGTGACTGACTGAGCCTCACCGTCTTATATAAAGTTCAGACGGAACTTTGCACGTGTCATAGTGGAGCCCTCAGGATTCCAGAGCCAGCTTTCTGACATCATAATGGGGCCTCAGAGATAAAAGCCTGGGCCCAGGCAGTGTTGGTCAGTGCTGCTCAGCAGGCAGCACTGGACTGGATTAAAGCTAATACAAGTTGTGAAGGAACAAGGGGTGGCTGTGGGCATGCACTTACTGCTGCTGCTGCTGCTGCTGCTGCTGCTGCTGCCAGTATTTGCACGGCAGGAGGGCATTTGGGCGTTGCCAAGAAGGCGTTTTTATGTCGATTCCTCCTCTTTCAGCACTGCATTGTGGTGCAAGCAAAAGAAGCAAATCCTGTGTAGCTTCCTCTCCGGCCTTTATTCACCTCCCGCTTAGTAGCTGTAAATGTGTGTGAGCCTGCAGGGCCCCATGGAATTGCCTAGGAGTAGGCTGAATCGCTGCAAGGGGTGAACAGCAGTATTAGGCAGGCTCGGTCAACGCCAGGCCCATTCGGGTTATCGCTTCTCGGCCTTCTGGCTAAGATCAATTGGATTTATCCAGGAGACTTGTCAGGAGGTGCTTCCGGTACCCTTTCTCTCGGCCTGGGGGGATCGTCTGGGTTCATAGCCCAGACTTCACCCCCCTGTCGCTATTGGGAGAAAGGCCTAGTCCGGGAGCAACGGGAAGGGATCCCCAGGCAATCGGCCTGTTTCCTGCCAGACGGGAGAGATGCCAGCCAGGATTTCGTACGCATCGGGTGAGGCCCGGATGAAGAATACTATTCGTATTGAAGTGGAGGAAAGACACAGACCAAAGAAGAACTTGGAATTTATCGCCAGAGAAGTGCTTTTGGGTTCGCTTGGTCTACATCACAGGGATATTTTTTGCTTCCAGGACAACGAAGCCAAAGGAACCCACACCATCACCTTCCAGGATCTCGGGTGCTGCCAGAACGTCGTAAAGAAGGTAAACGAACTAATGTATGATGAAAAGTTTGATGGACTAGAGTTCGTATTACTTTTTGCCTATGATGAGATCCCTCTGGTAGTCTATCTCTACAATCCCCATGTAGAGACTGATGATATAACCACTTACCTTCAGAGATATTGTGATGACGTAAAATTTATGAACAAAATTAATAATGCTGTTGGATTTTGGGGAGGCAAGCGAAAATTTTTGGTCCGCTTAAAAAAAGACCCAGAGGGAATCGGAGGCATGCAGCACCCACCCTCTACCGTAGTTATTGGGAAAAGCAGAGGTTATATATTTTACCCGGGTATGCCCACATATTGCCGGCAGTGTGGACGCTTTGGACATACCCAGGTTTCCTGCAAAGATGAGAAGTTGGATAGGTGCAATAATTGTGGCCAATACGGACATCAAATGAAGAGTTGCCCCAAAGAGAGACTGTGCAATTTATGTGGGGGCAAGGGCCACATGTTCAGGGATTGCCCCAGCAGAGCCAGGAATCGTACCTACGCTGACACGGTGAAGAGTTTTGTGAAATCCACACCTGGGTCAGAGCCAAAGCGATCTTCAGTAGCGTCTGCTGAGGATCGGGTGATGATGACCCAGGGCGCCAGACAAGAGACTGTGATTTCAAGACCGGAGCCAATGTCTGCTGAATCTCTATCAGTAGACAAGGCGATGAAGGTCAAGGGCGCCTCCTGTAGCAGGAGTGCGGTTGGGACAGAGCAGGAGCCTGACACAGTTCCTGGTCAGGCCTCTGCTTGTAAGTCCCGTGGTGTTGCCATCAGTGGGTCAGAGCAGAGGGTCTCCATAACTTCAGTGGAGAGCCCTGCAATGACGACCCCAAATACCAGCCGCAAGTCCGAGCAGAAATCCCTTTCAACACCAGAGGGAGGAGCTATGCAAATGACCTCAAAGTCCCAACGTGAGAAGAGCCAGCCTAGGAAGGAGACTTCGCTGAAGACCCTTGACGACCGCTCTGAGGACCACCAAAACATCGTGGAGGAGATGGAGTCAAGCATTCCAGAGGGTGAGAAGAGAGCAGCCTCCAGTGAGCGGGGAGGAGATGACAGCGATGAGAGGGAGAATGAACCAGTAAGGAAGTGGCGGAGGGGAGTGGAACTTGACTCCCCGGATATCTGCTTGGCCGATGACGATTTGTGGTTGGGGCCGGTGACCTATCAGTTGTCTGCTTCCAACCCCCAGAACATCCAGTCGCCTGGGTCTCCTGAGCAGGAGATCTTTGGTGGGCTAGACATCCAGGAGTTTAGTTGTGGCTCGAGCATGGACGATCCGCCACCATAATATGTGTAATGCCTCTCGTCAATGTCGTCTCACTGAACGTGAGACTATTAAAGAGCCCCGCTCGTAGGGCTGCTTTGTTTTCCTTCCTAGAGACTGAGGACTTTGATTTCTGCTTGTTACAGGAGTGTGGATTTCAACACGCAATAGACTATTCGGACATTAAAAAAGATTGGAAGCTGGGTCCTTCCGTGTGGTCCGGCTCCAATGAAAATAGATCTGCTGGGGTAGGACTGCTCTGCCGTGGCTTTTCTACTATTATACATTCTGTGACTGAGATTTTACCTGGCAGAGCAATAGTAGTCCACCTGAATTTTAATGGTTTTATGTTTCGTATTTTAAATGTATATGCCTCTCCTGATAAGCAGGAGAGGGCGGAGTTAATGCAAATTTTACCATTGTTTTGTGTTGGGTCATCCCCCTTATTAGTAGGAGGAGATTTCAATTGTATATGTGAAGGAGAATGCCGGCAGGGGGGTGACCCTCTCCGCAAACTAGATAAGACCTCTTACCTGCTTAAGAATTTTTTATGCGATTTTAAGCTGAGGGATGCCTGGAAGTTGCTCTTGCCGGCAGACCTAGGCCACACATGGTCCAATGGGAGAGTGGCTTCTAGGATCGATTTTATATTTTTATCAGAGGATTTTAACCCAGTGAAATTTGTTTTAATATCTAATATATTTTCTGACCACAAACTCTTGCAGGCTAAGATAGAGTTTAGTGGTGAACTGAAGGTAAACAAGGGCCTCTGGAGGTTGAGCACGCACCTGCTGGAGGATCCTCTGACTCAGCTGGAATTTGGCCAATCCTACCAGTGTTGGCAGCAGCAGAAAAACCCCGACATACCAATGCTGACCTGGTGGGAAGAAATAAAAACAAAAATTAAGTTATTTTTTATTAAAGCAGGTAAGAGGAAAGCAAAAGAAAAGAAACAATGGTTTTATAATTTTAACACAAGGTTGCAAACACTTTTTAAATTCAAGGAGCTGGGGATAGATGTGAAAGAAGATATTGAAAGTATGAAAGCAGAAATTAAGAAATGTTTAGAGCAAAGAGGTAAACAAATTATTTTCAGATCCCGAGTTCAACATCTGGAGGAAGGAGAAAAATGTTCCAGATTTTTCTTCAAAAAAGTTATGGATAAAAGAGATGTGATTTTAAACTTGGAGGGTCAAACCTCTAGGGAAGGTATTTTAAAGTCTGCTCATGATTTTTACCAGCTCCTTTTTAATGAAAAGTGTATTGATATGTCCTTTTTAACAGATGCTCTTAATGTCCTTGATCTTAAGTTAGATGTTTTAGACCAGGAGGTTTTATCACGTGATATCAACTTAGAAGAACTTTTTACTGTTTTTAAAAGTTTTTCTTATGGGAAAGCTCCTGGTTCAGATGGACTTCCCATCGAATTTTATCTAACGTTTTGGGACATTTTAAAGGACGACCTTTTTGTGTTATTTAAAGATGCTTTTACTGTAAATATGTTGCCGGTTTCATGGAGGAGGGGGGTAGTGTCTTTGATTTTTAAAAAAGGAGATCGGACTCTGCTGGGGAACTGGAGACCTATCACCCTCCTAAATATGGAATACAAAGTAATGGCCAAGATAATTGCAAACCGGTTAAAAATAGTGATCAGCAAAATTATACATCCGGACCAGGTTTGTGGGGTTCCTGGGAGAAGTATTACTGAGACTTTAAATATAATCCGTGATGTCATATGGTATTCAAGAGACCGGAGTCAAGGTTTAGCCCTCCTAGCGCTAGATTTTGAGAAGGCTTTTGACAGAGTTTCACATTTGTACCTTTTTAATGTTTTAAAGAAAATGTCAATCCCTGAGATGATTTTAAGTCGTATTAAGGTTCTATATAAGTCTTGTTTTAGCCAAATTTCTATTAATGGGTTTTTAACCGAAAATGTGGTTTTAAAATCTGGAGTGAAGCAGGGGTGTCCGCTCTCCCCGATTTTATTTATATGTGCAATGGAGCCCCTATTGTGTCAGATACGCAAGGACAAAGTCATCAGAGGGGTTCCTATCCCTGGAGGAGGTGGCAACCAGGTAAAAGTGTTGTGCTATATGGATGATGTGACAGTAGCATGTACAGACCCTGCTTCGCTCAAAAGAACCTTAAGGTGCACAGAGTTTTTTAGCCAGGCTTCAGGTTTTAAATTAAACGTTGCAAAAAGTGAATGTCTGAGCGTTGGAGCTTGGGACGCCTCCCAGACTCCGGAAATTAGCATAAAACAAGATAAAATAAAAATTCTTGGTATCATTTTCAAAGAAACAAATGATGGGATTGACAATTGGGATGAGATTTTATGCAAAATGGAAAAAAAGATCTCTTTCTGGAACCTTAGAGAATTGACGATGGAGGGCAAGGTATTAATAATAAAAATGATCTTACTGCCGCTAATGTTATATGTGGGAATGGTTTTCCCTCCATCGGATGTTTTGATAAAAAAACTAACCAGAATTATATTTATGTTTTTATGGGGTTCAAAGATGGAAAGATTAAAAAGAGATCATATGTACAAAAGCAAGTTGAATGGTGGAAAAGATGTCCCTAATTTGCATATTTTCTTTTATGTAAAATTTTTCTGCTTCTGTTTTAAATGTTTTAATTCCAATGGCGTTTTTAGTTGTTTTTTAAAGTACGCTGCCGGTATGGTTTTTAAAAAATGGTGTATGCCTCCGTTGAATTCCCCTGTTCTTTTATGCCCCCCAAAGCATTATGTGATTTTAGAAAAGACTATACGAACATTTCATTTAAAGGACCAAGAAAGCGACGTTTTAAAGGACCAGAGGAAACTGTCTGCAATTCTAAGGGGGAATGAGGAGGTTATCCCTGTGGCAAACTATTCCCAGACGAGGTCTAGACAAGTATGGCGGAACGTCTTTGGGAAATTTCTCGCAAATGGACATATAGACCTTGCCTGGATGATGGTCCACCAGTGCCTCCCAACAAGAGACTTTCAGCACAGGAGAGGCCTGGTGGCAAGGGCAAAATGCCCAAGAGACTCTTGTGCGAATGATGAATCTGTGCTACATTTATTTTGGAACTGTCCTTACGCACAAGAAGTCTGGAGGAAAGTCGGCGTGCTTTTAAAATGGACTTGTGGATTAAAAGATCTAACATACGAATATATAATTTACGGACTATTTAATTGCCCAACTTTTAAACAGTACATGGTTTGTTGGAGTATGATAAATTGTCTTAAAAACGCCATTTGGAAAGTCAGAAATATTTTACTTTTTAAACGTGATTTTATTTCTGTGGACGAATGTATTAAACTTGCTTTTAGTGAAATGTACATATATTTTTTAAGGGACAGGAAAAACTATGGTACAAGAGATGCAAATAGTGCTTGGAATGTACAATTATGGAAAACAGTTTTATATTAATGTACATATTGTATTTTATTGTATGACGAACTTGTGAATCAATAAAATCTTTGTTGAAACCTTATCTGTTCTTATCAGTTTAATATCTGATACGTCCCCTATCTGGGGACCATATATTAAATGGATTTTTAGAACAGGGAGATGGAAATAGAGCTTGCTCTGTCCACTCCACGCATTGACCTGGTATTGCAGTATTTCCAGGACCGGTGCACCCTTCCCTTATGTGTTTACTAAAATCAGATTCCAAAAGTGCTATTTGTGTTTGCTATTGTTTTTGTCTTTCTGATGGGATCTCCCCTTTTAATCCCATTATTTCAACACCTGTTGGACAATGCATGAGTGATAATGAGCTCATTGATTAAATGCAATTAATGAATAGATTGCCACCTCTTGTTGTGTGTCGTCTGTGTTTCTGTGTTTCCGGCATTTCACATTGGAACAGCTCATTCACCTTCCTTGTCTTCTCTCCGCCCTCCCTTTTAGGTAAGTTAAAGAGCTGCACCTGAGCCAGCCACTGATTGATTGATTGATTGATTGATTGATTGATTGATTGATTGATTGATGCAGCACCACAGTCAAATAGTGGAGTGGAGTAGGGGAACAGCAAACAGCCAATAAAGCAGCCCGCCCGCTCGCCTGCCCGCCACAATGGACCTACCTGTGTACACTAGATGGATGTGATGGAATGTACTGTCGTCCCTACATTTCAAGAAGAAGTAAGAATTGCAGTTGCAACAAAGCCTTGCTTGCCTACAAAGAGAGCAGCAATTTGGATTTGTTACTATGTTACCTAGAAGAATAACAAACTGTGCAAGGATGGAGGTTGTAGGAGCAAGGAGAAGTTGTCTGTAAAGTTGGTGGATGCCTATTTTCCATTTTGCAGTCCCTTGTCTCCCTCTTGTGGCCTCCTGGAGGCAAATAAATGTGCAAAAAAAAGACAGCCTGGCGGCCGGCTGTTGCAGTGTTGCCCTCTCAGGCAACACTGAGTGACTGACTGAGCCTCACCGTCTTATATAAAGTTCAGACGGAACTTTGCACGTGTCATAGTGGAGCCCTCAGGATTCCAGAGCCAGCTTTCTGACATCATAATGGGGCCTCAGAGATAAAAGCCTGGGCCCAGGCAGTGTTGGTCAGTGCTGCTCAGCAGGCAGCACTGGACTGGATTAAAGCTAATACAAGTTGTGAAGGAACAAGGGGTGGCTGTGGGCATGCACTTACTGCTGCTGCTGCTGCTGCCAGTATTTGCACGGCAGGAGGGCATTTGGGCGTTGCCAAGAAGGCGTTTTTATGTCGATTCCTCCTCTTTCAGCACTGCATTGTGGTGCAAGCAAAAGAAGCAAATCCTGTGTAGCTTCCTCTCCGGCCTTTATTCACCTCCCGCTTAGTAGCTGTAAATGTGTGTGAGCCTGCAGGGCCCCATGGAATTGCCTAGGAGTAGGCTGAATCGCTGCAAGGGGTGAACAGCAGTATTAGGCAGGCTCGGTCAACGCCAGGCCCATTCGGGTTATCGCTTCTCGGCCTTTTGGCTAAGATCAAGTGTAGTATCTGTTCTTATCAGTTTAATATCTGATACGTCCCCTATCTGGGGACCATATATTAAATGGATTTTTAGAACAGGGAGATGGAAATAGAGCTTGCTCTGTCCACTCCACGCATTGACCTGGTATTGCAGTATTTCCAGGACCGGTGCACCCTTCCCTTATGTGTTTACTAAAATCAGATTCCAAAAGTGCTATTTGTGTTTGCTATTGTTTTTGTCTTTCTGATGGGATCTCCCCTTTTAATCCCATTATTTCAACACCTGTTGGACAATGCATGAGTGATAATGAGCTCATTGATTAAATGCAATTAATGAATAGATTGCCACCTCTTGTTGTGTGTCGTCTGTGTTTCTGTGTTTCCGGCATTTCACATTGGAACAGCTCATTCACCTTCCTTGTCTTCTCTCCGCCCTCCCTTTTAGGTAAGTTAAAGAGCTGCACCTGAGCCAGCCACTGATTGATTGATTGATTGATTGATTGATTGATTGATTGATTGATTGATTGATTGATTGATGCAGCACCACAGTCAAATAGTGGAGTGGAGTAGGGGAACAGCAAACAGCCAATAAAGCAGCCCGCCCGCTCGCCTGCCCGCCACAATGGACCTACCTGTGTACACTAGATGGATGTGATGGAATGTACTGTCGTCCCTACATTTCAAGAAGAAGTAAGAATTGCAGTTGCAACAAAGCCTTGCTTGCCTACAAAGAGAGCAGCAATTTGGATTTGTTACTATGTTACCTAGAAGAATAACAAACTGTGCAAGGATGGAGGTTGTAGGAGCAAGGAGAAGTTGTCTGTAAAGTTGGTGGATGCCTATTTTCCATTTTGCAGTCCCTTGTCTCCCTCTTGTGGCCTCCTGGAGGCAAATAAATGTGCAAAAAAAAGACAGCCTGGCGGCCGGCTGTTGCAGTGTTGCCCTCTCAGGCAACACTGAGTGACTGACTGAGCCTCACCGTCTTATATAAAGTTCAGACGGAACTTTGCACGTGTCATAGTGGAGCCCTCAGGATTCCAGAGCCAGCTTTCTGACATCATAATGGGGCCTCAGAGATAAAAGCCTGGGCCCAGGCAGTGTTGGTCAGTGCTGCTCAGCAGGCAGCACTGGACTGGATTAAAGCTAATACAAGTTGTGAAGGAACAAGGGGTGGCTGTGGGCATGCACTTACTGCTGCTGCTGCTGCTGCCAGTATTTGCACGGCAGGAGGGCATTTGGGCGTTGCCAAGAAGGCGTTTTTATGTCGATTCCTCCTCTTTCAGCACTGCATTGTGGTGCAAGCAAAAGAAGCAAATCCTGTGTAGCTTCCTCTCCGGCCTTTATTCACCTCCCGCTTAGTAGCTGTAAATGTGTGTGAGCCTGCAGGGCCCCATGGAATTGCCTAGGAGTAGGCTGAATCGCTGCAAGGGGTGAACAGCAGTATTAGGCAGGCTCGGTCAACGCCAGGCCCATTCGGGTTATCGCTTCTCGGCCTTTTGGCTAAGATCAAGTGTAGTATCTGTTCTTATCAGTTTAATATCTGATACGTCCCCTATCTGGGGACCATATATTAAATGGATTTTTAGAACAGGGAGATGGAAATAGAGCTTGCTCTGTCCACTCCACGCATTGACCTGGTATTGCAGTATTTCCAGGACCGGTGCACCCTTCCCTTATGTGTTTACTAAAATCAGATTCCAAAAGTGCTATTTGTGTTTGCTATTGTTTTTGTCTTTCTGATGGGATCTCCCCTTTTAATCCCATTATTTCAACACCTGTTGGACAATGCATGAGTGATAATGAGCTCATTGATTAAATGCAATTAATGAATAGATTGCCACCTCTTGTTGTGTGTCGTCTGTGTTTCTGTGTTTCCGGCATTTCACATTGGAACAGCTCATTCACCTTCCTTGTCTTCTCTCCGCCCTCCCTTTTAGGTAAGTTAAAGAGCTGCACCTGAGCCAGCCACTGATTGATTGATTGATTGATTGATTGATTGATTGATTGATTGATTGATTGATTGATGCAGCACCACAGTCAAATAGTGGAGTGGAGTAGGGGAACAGCAAACAGCCAATAAAGCAGCCCGCCCGCTCGCCTGCCCGCCACAATGGACCTACCTGTGTACACTAGATGGATGTGATGGAATGTACTGTCGTCCCTACATTTCAAGAAGAAGTAAGAATTGCAGTTGCAACAAAGCCTTGCTTGCCTACAAAGAGAGCAGCAATTTGGATTTGTTACTATGTTACCTAGAAGAATAACAAACTGTGCAAGGATGGAGGTTGTAGGAGCAAGGAGAAGTTGTCTGTAAAGTTGGTGGATGCCTATTTTCCATTTTGCAGTCCCTTGTCTCCCTCTTGTGGCCTCCTGGAGGCAAATAAATGTGCAAAAAAAAGACAGCCTGGCGGCCGGCTGTTGCAGTGTTGCCCTCTCAGGCAACACTGAGTGACTGACTGAGCCTCACCGTCTTATATAAAGTTCAGACGGAACTTTGCACGTGTCATAGTGGAGCCCTCAGGATTCCAGAGCCAGCTTTCTGACATCATAATGGGGCCTCAGAGATAAAAGCCTGGGCCCAGGCAGTGTTGGTCAGTGCTGCTCAGCAGGCAGCACTGGACTGGATTAAAGCTAATACAAGTTGTGAAGGAACAAGGGGTGGCTGTGGGCATGCACTTACTGCTGCTGCTGCTGCTGCTGCTGCTGCCAGTATTTGCACGGCAGGAGGGCATTTGGGCGTTGCCAAGAAGGCGTTTTTATGTCGATTCCTCCTCTTTCAGCACTGCATTGTGGTGCAAGCAAAAGAAGCAAATCCTGTGTAGCTTCCTCTCCGGCCTTTATTCACCTCCCGCTTAGTAGCTGTAAATGTGTGTGAGCCTGCAGGGCCCCATGGAATTGCCTAGGAGTAGGCTGAATCGCTGCAAGGGGTGAACAGCAGTATTAGGCAGGCTCGGTCAACGCCAGGCCCATTCGGGTTATCGCTTCTCGGCCTTTTGGCTAAGATCAAGTGTAGTATCTGTTCTTATCAGTTTAATATCTGATACGTCCCCTATCTGGGGACCATATATTAAATGGATTTTTAGAACAGGGAGATGGAAATAGAGCTTGCTCTGTCCACTCCACGCATTGACCTGGTATTGCAGTATTTCCAGGACCGGTGCACCCTTCCCTTATGTGTTTACTAAAATCAGATTCCAAAAGTGCTATTTGTGTTTGCTATTGTTTTTGTCTTTCTGATGGGATCTCCCCTTTTAATCCCATTATTTCAACACCTGTTGGACAATGCATGAGTGATAATGAGCTCATTGATTAAATGCAATTAATGAATAGATTGCCACCTCTTGTTGTGTGTCGTCTGTGTTTCTGTGTTTCCGGCATTTCACATTGGAACAGCTCATTCACCTTCCTTGTCTTCTCTCCGCCCTCCCTTTTAGGTAAGTTAAAGAGCTGCACCTGAGCCAGCCACTGATTGATTGATTGATTGATTGATTGATTGATTGATTGATTGATTGATGCAGCACCACAGTCAAATAGTGGAGTGGAGTAGGGGAACAGCAAACAGCCAATAAAGCAGCCCGCCCGCTCGCCTGCCCGCCACAATGGACCTACCTGTGTACACTAGATGGATGTGATGGAATGTACTGTCGTCCCTACATTTCAAGAAGAAGTAAGAATTGCAGTTGCAACAAAGCCTTGCTTGCCTACAAAGAGAGCAGCAATTTGGATTTGTTACTATGTTACCTAGAAGAATAACAAACTGTGCAAGGATGGAGGTTGTAGGAGCAAGGAGAAGTTGTCTGTAAAGTTGGTGGATGCCTATTTTCCATTTTGCAGTCCCTTGTCTCCCTCTTGTGGCCTCCTGGAGGCAAATAAATGTGCAAAAAAAAGACAGCCTGGCGGCCGGCTGTTGCAGTGTTGCCCTCTCAGGCAACACTGAGTGACTGACTGAGCCTCACCGTCTTATATAAAGTTCAGACGGAACTTTGCACGTGTCATAGTGGAGCCCTCAGGATTCCAGAGCCAGCTTTCTGACATCATAATGGGGCCTCAGAGATAAAAGCCTGGGCCCAGGCAGTGTTGGTCAGTGCTGCTCAGCAGGCAGCACTGGACTGGATTAAAGCTAATACAAGTTGTGAAGGAACAAGGGGTGGCTGTGGGCATGCACTTACTGCTGCTGCTGCTGCTGCTGCTGCTGCTGCTGCCAGTATTTGCACGGCAGGAGGGCATTTGGGCGTTGCCAAGAAGGCGTTTTTATGTCGATTCCTCCTCTTTCAGCACTGCATTGTGGTGCAAGCAAAAGAAGCAAATCCTGTGTAGCTTCCTCTCCGGCCTTTATTCACCTCCCGCTTAGTAGCTGTAAATGTGTGTGAGCCTGCAGGGCCCCATGGAATTGCCTAGGAGTAGGCTGAATCGCTGCAAGGGGTGAACAGCAGTATTAGGCAGGCTCGGTCAACGCCAGGCCCATTCGGGTTATCGCTTCTCGGCCTTTTGGCTAAGATCAAGTGTAGTATCTGTTCTTATCAGTTTAATATCTGATACGTCCCCTATCTGGGGACCATATATTAAATGGATTTTTAGAACAGGGAGATGGAAATAGAGCTTGCTCTGTCCACTCCACGCATTGACCTGGTATTGCAGTATTTCCAGGACCGGTGCACCCTTCCCTTATGTGTTTACTAAAATCAGATTCGAAAAGTGCTATTTGTGTTTGCTATTGTTTTTGTCTTTCTGATGGGATCTCCCCTTTTAATCCCATTATTTCAACACCTGTTGGACAATGCATGAGTGATAATGAGCTCATTGATTAAATGCAATTAATGAATAGATTGCCACCTCTTGTTGTGTGTCGTCTGTGTTTCTGTGTTTCCGGCATTTCACATTGGAACAGCTCATTCACCTTCCTTGTCTTCTCTCCGCCCTCCCTTTTAGGTAAGTTAAAGAGCTGCACCTGAGCCAGCCACTGATTGATTGATTGATTGATTGATTGATTGATTGATGCAGCACCACAGTCAAATAGTGGAGTGGAGTAGGGGAACAGCAAACAGCCAATAAAGCAGCCCGCCCGCTCGCCTGCCCGCCACAATGGACCTACCTGTGTACACTAGATGGATGTGATGGAATGTACTGTCGTCCCTACATTTCAAGAAGAAGTAAGAATTGCAGTTGCAACAAAGCCTTGCTTGCCTACAAAGAGAGCAGCAATTTGGATTTGTTACTATGTTACCTAGAAGAATAACAAACTGTGCAAGGATGGAGGTTGTAGGAGCAAGGAGAAGTTGTCTGTAAAGTTGGTGGATGCCTATTTTCCATTTTGCAGTCCCTTGTCTCCCTCTTGTGGCCTCCTGGAGGCAAATAAATGTGCAAAAAAAAGACAGCCTGGCGGCCGGCTGTTGCAGTGTTGCCCTCTCAGGCAACACTGAGTGACTGACTGAGCCTCACCGTCTTATATAAAGTTCAGACGGAACTTTGCACGTGTCATAGTGGAGCCCTCAGGATTCCAGAGCCAGCTTTCTGACATCATAATGGGGCCTCAGAGATAAAAGCCTGGGCCCAGGCAGTGTTGGTCAGTGCTGCTCAGCAGGCAGCACTGGACTGGATTAAAGCTAATACAAGTTGTGAAGGAACAAGGGGTGGCTGTGGGCATGCACTTACTGCTGCTGCTGCTGCTGCTGCTGCCAGTATTTGCACGGCAGGAGGGCATTTGGGCGTTGCCAAGAAGGCGTTTTTATGTCGATTCCTCCTCTTTCAGCACTGCATTGTGGTGCAAGCAAAAGAAGCAAATCCTGTGTAGCTTCCTCTCCGGCCTTTATTCACCTCCCGCTTAGTAGCTGTAAATGTGTGTGAGCCTGCAGGGCCCCATGGAATTGCCTAGGAGTAGGCTGAATCGCTGCAAGGGGTGAACAGCAGTATTAGGCAGGCTCGGTCAACGCCAGGCCCATTCGGGTTATCGCTTCTCGGCCTTTTGGCTAAGATCAAGTGTAGTATCTGTTCTTATCAGTTTAATATCTGATACGTCCCCTATCTGGGGACCATATATTAAATGGATTTTTAGAACAGGGAGATGGAAATAGAGCTTGCTCTGTCCACTCCACGCATTGACCTGGTATTGCAGTATTTCCAGGACCGGTGCACCCTTCCCTTATGTGTTTACTAAAATCAGATTCCAAAAGTGCTATTTGTGTTTGCTATTGTTTTTGTCTTTCTGATGGGATCTCCCCTTTTAATCCCATTATTTCAACACCTGTTGGACAATGCATGAGTGATAATGAGCTCATTGATTAAATGCAATTAATGAATAGATTGCCACCTCTTGTTGTGTGTCGTCTGTGTTTCTGTGTTTCCGGCATTTCACATTGGAACAGCTCATTCACCTTCCTTGTCTTCTCTCCGCCCTCCCTTTTAGGTAAGTTAAAGAGCTGCACCTGAGCCAGCCACTGATTGATTGATTGATTGATTGATTGATTGATTGATTGATTGATTGATTGATTGATTGATTGATTGATTGATGCAGCACCACAGTCAAATAGTGGAGTGGAGTAGGGGAACAGCAAACAGCCAATAAAGCAGCCCGCCCGCTCGCCTGCCCGCCACAATGGACCTACCTGTGTACACTAGATGGATGTGATGGAATGTACTGTCGTCCCTACATTTCAAGAAGAAGTAAGAATTGCAGTTGCAACAAAGCCTTGCTTGCCTACAAAGAGAGCAGCAATTTGGATTTGTTACTATGTTACCTAGAAGAATAACAAACTGTGCAAGGATGGAGGTTGTAGGAGCAAGGAGAAGTTGTCTGTAAAGTTGGTGGATGCCTATTTTCCATTTTGCAGTCCCTTGTCTCCCTCTTGTGGCCTCCTGGAGGCAAATAAATGTGCAAAAAAAAGACAGCCTGGCGGCCGGCTGTTGCAGTGTTGCCCTCTCAGGCAACACTGAGTGACTGACTGAGCCTCACCGTCTTATATAAAGTTCAGACGGAACTTTGCACGTGTCATAGTGGAGCCCTCAGGATTCCAGAGCCAGCTTTCTGACATCATAATGGGGCCTCAGAGATAAAAGCCTGGGCCCAGGCAGTGTTGGTCAGTGCTGCTCAGCAGGCAGCACTGGACTGGATTAAAGCTAATACAAGTTGTGAAGGAACAAGGGGTGGCTGTGGGCATGCACTTACTGCTGCTGCTGCTGCTGCTGCTGCTGCTGCCAGTATTTGCACGGCAGGAGGGCATTTGGGCGTTGCCAAGAAGGCGTTTTTATGTCGATTCCTCCTCTTTCAGCACTGCATTGTGGTGCAAGCAAAAGAAGCAAATCCTGTCTGGCTTCCTCTCCGGCCTTTATTCACCTCCCGTGTAGCTGTGAGTGTGTGAGCCTGCAGGGCCCCATGGAATTGCCTAGGAGTAGGCTGAATCGCTGCAAGGGGTGAACAGCAGTATTAGGCAGGCTCGGTCAACGCCAGGCCCATTCGGGTTATCGCTTCTCGGCCTTTTGGCTAAGATCAAGTGTAGTATCTGTTCTTATCAGTTTAATATCTGATACGTCCCCTATCTGGGGACCATATATTAAATGGATTTTTAGAACAGGGAGATGGAAATAGAGCTTGCTCTGTCCACTCCACGCATTGACCTGGTATTGCAGTATTTCCAGGACCGGTGCACCCTTCCCTTATGTGTTTACTAAAATCAGATTCCAAAAGTGCTATTTGTGTTTGCTATTGTTTTTGTCTTTCTGATGGGATCTCCCCTTTTAATCCCATTATTTCAACACCTGTTGGACAATGCATGAGTGATAATGAGCTCATTGATTAAATGCAATTAATGAATAGATTGCCACCTCTTGTTGTGTGTCGTCTGTGTTTCTGTGTTTCCGGCATTTCACATTGGAACAGCTCATTCACCTTCCTTGTCTTCTCTCCGCCCTCCCTTTTAGGTAAGTTAAAGAGCTGCACCTGAGCCAGCCACTGATTGATTGATTGATTGATTGATTGATTGATTGATTGATTGATTGATGCAGCACCACAGTCAAATAGTGGAGTGGAGTAGGGGAACAGCAAACAGCCAATAAAGCAGCCCGCCCGCTCGCCTGCCCGCCACAATGGACCTACCTGTGTACACTAGATGGATGTGATGGAATGTACTGTCGTCCCTACATTTCAAGAAGAAGTAAGAATTGCAGTTGCAACAAAGCCTTGCTTGCCTACAAAGAGAGCAGCAATTTGGATTTGTTACTATGTTACCTAGAAGAATAACAAACTGTGCAAGGATGGAGGTTGTAGGAGCAAGGAGAAGTTGTCTGTAAAGTTGGTGGATGCCTATTTTCCATTTTGCAGTCCCTTGTCTCCCTCTTGTGGCCTCCTGGAGGCAAATAAATGTGCAAAAAAAAGACAGCCTGGCGGCCGGCTGTTGCAGTGTTGCCCTCTCAGGCAACACTGAGTGACTGACTGAGCCTCACCGTCTTATATAAAGTTCAGACGGAACTTTGCACGTGTCATAGTGGAGCCCTCAGGATTCCAGAGCCAGCTTTCTGACATCATAATGGGGCCTCAGAGATAAAAGCCTGGGCCCAGGCAGTGTTGGTCAGTGCTGCTCAGCAGGCAGCACTGGACTGGATTAAAGCTAATACAAGTTGTGCAGGAACAAGGGGTGGCTGTGGGCATGCACTTACTGCTGCTGCTGCTGCTGCTGCTGCTGCCAGTATTTGCACGGCAGGAGGGCATTTGGGCGTTGCCAAGAAGGCGTTTTTATGTCGATTCCTCCTCTTTCAGCACTGCATTGTGGTGCAAGCAAAAGAAGCAAATCCTGTGTAGCTTCCTCTCCGGCCTTTATTCACCTCCCGCTTAGTAGCTGTAAATGTGTGTGAGCCTGCAGGGCCCCATGGAATTGCCTAGGAGTAGGCTGAATCGCTGCAAGGGGTGAACAGCAGTATTAGGCAGGCTCGGTCAACGCCAGGCCCATTCGGGTTATCGCTTCTCGGCCTTTTGGCTAAGATCAAGTGTAGTATCTGTTCTTATCAGTTTAATATCTGATACGTCCCCTATCTGGGGACCATATATTAAATGGATTTTTAGAACAGGGAGATGGAAATAGAGCTTGCTCTGTCCACTCCACGCATTGACCTGGTATTGCAGTATTTCCAGGACCGGTGCACCCTTCCCTTATGTGTTGACTAAAATCAGATTCCAAAAGTGCTATTTGTGTTTGCTATTGTTTTTGTCTTTCTGATGGGATCTCCCCTTTTAATCCCATTATTTCAACACCTGTTGGACAATGCATGAGTGATAATGAGCTCATTGATTAAATGCAATTAATGAACAGATTGCCACCTCTTGTTGTGTGTCGTCTGTGTTTCTGTGTTTCCGGCATTTCACATTGGAACAGCTCATTCACCTTCCTTGTCTTCTCTCCGCCCTCCCTTTTAGGTAAGTTAAAGAGCTGCACCTGAGCCAGCCACTGATTGATTGATTGATTGATTGATTGATTGATTGATTGATTGATTGATTGATTGATTGATGCAGCACCACAGTCAAATAGTGGAGTGGAGTAGGGGAACAGCAAACAGCCAATAAAGCAGCCCGCCCGCTCGCCTGCCCGCCACAATGGACCTACCTGTGTACACTAGATGGATGTGATGGAATGTACTGTCGTCCCTACATTTCAAGAAGAAGTAAGAATTGCAGTTGCAACAAAGCCTTGCTTGCCTACAAAGAGAGCAGCAATTTGGATTTGTTACTATGTTACCTAGAAGAATAACAAACTGTGCAAGGATGGAGGTTGTAGGAGCAAGGAGAAGTTGTCTGTAAAGTTGGTGGATGCCTATTTTCCATTTTGCAGTCCCTTGTCTCCCTCTTGTGGCCTCCTGGAGGCAAATAAATGTGCAAAAAAAAGACAGCCTGGCGGCCGGCTGTTGCAGTGTTGCCCTCTCAGGCAACACTGAGTGACTGACTGAGCCTCACCGTCTTATATAAAGTTCAGACGGAACTTTGCACGTGTCATAGTGGAGCCCTCAGGATTCCAGAGCCAGCTTTCTGACATCATAATGGGGCCTCAGAGATAAAAGCCTGGGCCCAGGCAGTGTTGATCAGTGCTGCTCAGCAGGCAGCACTGGACTGGATTAAAGCTAATACAAGTTGTGAAGGAACAAGGGGTGGCTGTGGGCATGCACTTACTGCTGCTGCTGCTGCCAGTATTTGCACGGCAGGAGGGCATTTGGGCGTTGCCAAGAAGGCGTTTTTATGTCGATTCCTCCTCTTTCAGCACTGCATTGTGGTGCAAGCAAAAGAAGCAAATCCTGTGTAGCTTCCTCTCCGGCCTTTATTCACCTCCCGCTTAGTAGCTGTAAATGTGTGTGAGCCTGCAGGGCCCCATGGAATTGCCTAGGAGTAGGCTGAATCGCTGCAAGGGGTGAACAGCAGTATTAGGCAGGCTCGGTCAACGCCAGGCCCATTCGGGTTATCGCTTCTCGGCCTTTTGGCTAAGATCAAGTGTAGTATCTGTTCTTATCAGTTTAATATCTGATACGTCCCCTATCTGGGGACCATATATTAAATGGTTTTTTAGAACAGGGAGATGGAAATAGAGCTTGCTCTGTCCACTCCACGCATTGACCTGGTATTGCAGTATTTCCAGGACCGGTGCACCCTTCCCTTATGTGTTGACTAAAATCAGATTCCAAAAGTGCTATTTGTGTTTGCTATTGTTTTTGTCTTTCTGATGGGATCTCCCCTTTTAATCCCATTATTTCAACACCTGTTGGACAATGCATGAGTGATAATGAGCTCATTGATTAAATGCAATTAATGAACAGATTGCCACCTCTTGTTGTGTGTCGTCTGTGTTTCTGTGTTTCCGGCATTTCACATTGGAACAGCTCATTCACCTTCCTTGTCTTCTCTCCGCCCTCCCTTTTAGGTAAGTTAAAGAGCTGCACCTGAGCCAGCCACTGATTGATTGATTGATTGATTGATTGATTGATTGATTGATTGATTGATTGATTGATTGATGCAGCACCACAGTCAAATAGTGGAGTGGAGTAGGGGAACAGCAAACAGCCAATAAAGCAGCCCGCCCGCTCGCCTGCCCGCCACAATGGACCTACCTGTGTACACTAGATGGATGTGATGGAATGTACTGTCGTCCCTACATTTCAAGAAGAAGTAAGAATTGCAGTTGCAACAAAGCCTTGCTTGCCTACAAAGAGAGCAGCAATTTGGATTTGTTACTATGTTACCTAGAAGAATAACAAACTGTGCAAGGATGGAGGTTGTAGGAGCAAGGAGAAGTTGTCTGTAAAGTTGGTGGATGCCTATTTTCCATTTTGCAGTCCCTTGTCTCCCTCTTGTGGCCTCCTGGAGGCAAATAAATGTGCAAAAAAAAGACAGCCTGGCGGCCGGCTGTTGCAGTGTTGCCCTCTCAGGCAACACTGAGTGACTGACTGAGCCTCACCGTCTTATATAAAGTTCAGACGGAACTTTGCACGTGTCATAGTGGAGCCCTCAGGATTCCAGAGCCAGCTTTCTGACATCATAATGGGGCCTCAGAGATAAAAGCCTGGGCCCAGGCAGTGTTGATCAGTGCTGCTCAGCAGGCAGCACTGGACTGGATTAAAGCTAATACAAGTTGTGAAGGAACAAGGGGTGGCTGTGGGCATGCACTTACTGCTGCTGCTGCTGCCAGTATTTGCACGGCAGGAGGGCATTTGGGCGTTGCCAAGAAGGCGTTTTTATGTCGATTCCTCCTCTTTCAGCACTGCATTGTGGTGCAAGCAAAAGAAGCAAATCCTGTGTAGCTTCCTCTCCGGCCTTTATTCACCTCCCGCTTAGTAGCTGTAAATGTGTGTGAGCCTGCAGGGCCCCATGGAATTGCCTAGGAGTAGGCTGAATCGCTGCAAGGGGTGAACAGCAGTATTAGGCAGGCTCGGTCAACGCCAGGCCCATTCGGGTTATCGCTTCTCGGCCTTTTGGCTAAGATCAAGTGTAGTATCTGTTCTTATCAGTTTAATATCTGATACGTCCCCTATCTGGGGACCATATATTAAATGGATTTTTAGAACAGGGAGATGGAAATAGAGCTTGCTCTGTCCACTCCACGCATTGACCTGGTATTGCAGTATTTCCAGGACCGGTGCACCCTTCCCTTATGTGTTTACTAAAATCAGATTCCAAAAGTGCTATTTGTGTTTGCTATTGTTTTTGTCTTTCTGATGGGATCTCCCCTTTTAATCCCATTATTTCAACACCTGTTGGACAATGCATGAGTGATAATGAGCTCATTGATTAAATGCAATTAATGAATAGATTGCCACCTCTTGTTGTGTGTCGTCTGTGTTTCTGTGTTTCCGGCATTTCACATTGGAACAGCTCATTCACCTTCCTTGTCTTCTCTCCGCCCTCCCTTTTAGGTAAGTTAAAGAGCTGCACCTGAGCCAGCCACTGATTGATTGATTGATTGATTGATTGATTGATTGATTGATGCAGCACCACAGTCAAATAGTGGAGTGGAGTAGGGGAACAGCAAACAGCCAATAAAGCAGCCCGCCCGCTCGCCTGCCCGCCACAATGGACCTACCTGTGTACACTAGATGGATGTGATGGAATGTACTGTCGTCCCTACATTTCAAGAAGAAGTAAGAATTGCAGTTGCAACAAAGCCTTGCTTGCCTACAAAGAGAGCAGCAATTTGGATTTGTTACTATGTTACCTAGAAGAATAACAAACTGTGCAAGGATGGAGGTTGTAGGAGCAAGGAGAAGTTGTCTGTAAAGTTGGTGGATGCCTATTTTCCATTTTGCAGTCCCTTGTCTCCCTCTTGTGGCCTCCTGGAGGCAAATAAATGTGCAAAAAAAAGACAGCCTGGCGGCCGGCTGTTGCAGTGTTGCCCTCTCAGGCAACACTGAGTGACTGACTGAGCCTCACCGTCTTATATAAAGTTCAGACGGAACTTTGCACGTGTCATAGTGGAGCCCTCAGGATTCCAGAGCCAGCTTTCTGACATCATAATGGGGCCTCAGAGATAAAAGCCTGGGCCCAGGCAGTGTTGGTCAGTGCTGCTCAGCAGGCAGCACTGGACTGGATTAAAGCTAATACAAGTTGTGAAGGAACAAGGGGTGGCTGTGGGCATGCACTTACTGCTGCTGCTGCTGCTGCTGCTGCTGCCAGTATTTGCACGGCAGGAGGGCATTTGGGCGTTGCCAAGAAGGCGTTTTTATGTCGATTCCTCCTCTTTCAGCACTGCATTGTGGTGCAAGCAAAAGAAGCAAATCCTGTGTAGCTTCCTCTCCGGCCTTTATTCACCTCCCGCTTAGTAGCTGTAAATGTGTGTGAGCCTGCAGGGCCCCATGGAATTGCCTAGGAGTAGGCTGAATCGCTGCAAGGGGTGAACAGCAGTATTAGGCAGGCTCGGTCAACGCCAGGCCCATTCGGGTTATCGCTTCTCGGCCTTTTGGCTAAGATCAAGTGTAGTATCTGTTCTTATCAGTTTAATATCTGATACGTCCCCTATCTGGGGACCATATATTAAATGGATTTTTAGAACAGGGAGATGGAAATAGAGCTTGCTCTGTCCACTCCACGCATTGACCTGGTATTGCAGTATTTCCAGGACCGGTGCACCCTTCCCTTATGTGTTTACTAAAATCAGATTCCAAAAGTGCTATTTGTGTTTGCTATTGTTTTTGTCTTTCTGATGGGATCTCCCCTTTTAATCCCATTATTTCAACACCTGTTGGACAATGCATGAGTGATAATGAGCTCATTGATTAAATGCAATTAATGAATAGATTGCCACCTCTTGTTGTGTGTCGTCTGTGTTTCTGTGTTTCCGGCATTTCACATTGGAACAGCTCATTCACCTTCCTTGTCTTCTCTCCGCCCTCCCTTTTAGGTAAGTTAAAGAGCTGCACCTGAGCCAGCCACTGATTGATTGATTGATTGATTGATTGATTGATTGATTGATTGATGCAGCACCACAGTCAAATAGTGGAGTGGAGTAGGGGAACAGCAAACAGCCAATAAAGCAGCCCGCCCGCTCGCCTGCCCGCCACAATGGACCTACCTGTGTACACTAGATGGATGTGATGGAATGTACTGTCGTCCCTACATTTCAAGAAGAAGTAAGAATTGCAGTTGCAACAAAGCCTTGCTTGCCTACAAAGAGAGCAGCAATTTGGATTTGTTACTATGTTACCTAGAAGAATAACAAACTGTGCAAGGATGGAGGTTGTAGGAGCAAGGAGAAGTTGTCTGTAAAGTTGGTGGATGCCTATTTTCCATTTTGCAGTCCCTTGTCTCCCTCTTGTGGCCTCCTGGAGGCAAATAAATGTGCAAAAAAAAGACAGCCTGGCGGCCGGCTGTTGCAGTGTTGCCCTCTCAGGCAACACTGAGTGACTGACTGAGCCTCACCGTCTTATATAAAGTTCAGACGGAACTTTGCACGTGTCATAGTGGAGCCCTCAGGATTCCAGAGCCAGCTTTCTGACATCATAATGGGGCCTCAGAGATAAAAGCCTGGGCCCAGGCAGTGTTGGTCAGTGCTGCTCAGCAGGCAGCACTGGACTGGATTAAAGCTAATACAAGTTGTGAAGGAACAAGGGGTGGCTGTGGGCATGCACTTACTGCTGCTGCTGCTGCTGCTGCTGCCAGTATTTGCACGGCAGGTGGGCATTTGGGCGTTGCCAAGAAGGCGTTTTTATGTCGATTCCTCCTCTTTCAGCACTGCATTGTGGTGCAAGCAAAAGAAGCAAATCCTGTGTAGCTTCCTCTCCGGCCTTTATTCACCTCCCGCTTAGTAGCTGTAAATGTGTGTGAGCCTGCAGGGCCCCATGGAATTGCCTAGGAGTAGGCTGAATCGCTGCAAGGGGTGAACAGCAGTATTAGGCAGGCTCGGTCAACGCCAGGCCCATTCGGGTTATCGCTTCTCGGCCTTTTGGCTAAGATCAAGTGTAGTATCTGTTCTTATCAGTTTAATATCTGATACGTCCCCTATCTGGGGACCATATATTAAATGGATTTTTAGAACAGGGAGATGGAAATAGAGCTTGCTCTGTCCACTCCACGCATTGACCTGGTATTGCAGTATTTCCAGGACCGGTGCACCCTTCCCTTATGTGTTTACTAAAATCAGATTCCAAAAGTGCTATTTGTGTTTGCTATTGTTTTTGTCTTTCTGATGGGATCTCCCCTTTTAATCCCATTATTTCAACACCTGTTGGACAATGCATGAGTGATAATGAGCTCATTGATTAAATGCAATTAATGAATAGATTGCCACCTCTTGTTGTGTGTCGTCTGTGTTTCTGTGTTTCCGGCATTTCACATTGGAACAGCTCATTCACCTTCCTTGTCTTCTCTCCGCCCTCCCTTTTAGGTAAGTTAAAGAGCTGCACCTGAGCCAGCCACTGATTGATTGATTGATTGATTGATTGATTGATTGATTGATTGATTGATGCAGCACCACAGTCAAATAGTGGAGTGGAGTAGGGGAACAGCAAACAGCCAATAAAGCAGCCCGCCCGCTCGCCTGCCCGCCACAATGGACCTACCTGTGTACACTAGATGGATGTGATGGAATGTACTGTCGTCCCTAAATTTCAAGAAGAAGTAAGAATTGCAGTTGCAACAAAGCCTTGCTTGCCTACAAAGAGAGCAGCAATTTGGATTTGTTACTATGTTACCTAGAAGAATAACAAACTGTGCAAGGATGGAGGTTGTAGGAGCAAGGAGAAGTTGTCTGTAAAGTTGGTGGATGCCTATTTTCCATTTTGCAGTCCCTTGTCTCCCTCTTGTGGCCTCCTGGAGGCAAATAAATGTGCAAAAAAAAGACAGCCTGGCGGCCGGCTGTTGCAGTGTTGCCCTCTCAGGCAACACTGAGTGACTGACTGAGCCTCACCGTCTTATATAAAGTTCAGACGGAACTTTGCACGTGTCATAGTGGAGCCCTCAGGATTCCAGAGCCAGCTTTCTGACATCATAATGGGGCCTCAGAGATAAAAGCCTGGGCCCAGGCAGTGTTGGTCAGTGCTGCTCAGCAGGCAGCACTGGACTTGATTAAAGCTAATACAAGTTGTGAAGGAACAAGGGGTGGCTGTGGGCATGCACTTACTGCTGCTGCTGCTGCTGCTGCTGCTGCCAGTATTTGCACGGCAGGAGGGCATTTGGGCGTTGCCAAGAAGGCGTTTTTATGTCGATTCCTCCTCTTTCAGCACTGCATTGTGGTGCAAGCAAAAGAAGCAAATCCTGTGTAGCTTCCTCTCCGGCCTTTATTCACCTCCCGCTTAGTAGCTGTAAATGTGTGTGAGCCTGCAGGGCCCCATGGAATTGCCTAGGAGTAGGCTGAATCGCTGCAAGGGGTGAACAGCAGTATTAGGCAGGCTCGGTCAACGCCAGGCCCATTCGGGTTATCGCTTCTCGGCCTTTTGGCTAAGATCAAGTGTAGTATCTGTTCTTATCAGTTTAATATCTGATACGTCCCCTATCTGGGGACCATATATTAAATGGATTTTTAGAACAGGGAGATGGAAATAGAGCTTGCTCTGTCCACTCCACGCATTGACCTGGTATTGCAGTATTTCCAGGACCGGTGCACCCTTCCCTTATGTGTTTACTAAAATCAGATTCCAAAAGTGCTATTTGTGTTTGCTATTGTTTTTGTCTTTCTGATGGGATCTCCCCTTTTAATCCCATTATTTCAACACCTGTTGGACAATGCATGAGTGATAATGAGCTCATTGATTAAATGCAATTAATGAATAGATTGCCACCTCTTGTTGTGTGTCGTCTGTGTTTCTGTGTTTCCGGCATTTCACATTGGAACAGCTCATTCACCTTCCTTGTCTTCTCTCCGCCCTCCCTTTTAGGTAAGTTAAAGAGCTGCACCTGAGCCAGCCACTGATTGATTGATTGATTGATTGATTGATTGATTGATTGATTGATTGATTGATTGATGCAGCACCACAGTCAAATAGTGGAGTGGAGTAGGGGAACAGCAAACAGCCAATAAAGCAGCCCGCCCGCTCGCCTGCCCGCCACAATGGACCTACCTGTGTACACTAGATGGATGTGATGGAATGTACTGTCGTCCCTACATTTCAAGAAGAAGTAAGAATTGCAGTTGCAACAAAGCCTTGCTTGCCTACAAAGAGAGCAGCAATTTGGATTTGTTACTATGTTACCTAGAAGAATAACAAACTGTGCAAGGATGGAGGTTGTAGGAGCAAGGAGAAGTTGTCTGTAAAGTTGGTGGATGCCTATTTTCCATTTTGCAGTCCCTTGTCTCCCTCTTGTGGCCTCCTGGAGGCAAATAAATGTGCAAAAAAAAGACAGCCTGGCGGCCGGCTGTTGCAGTGTTGCCCTCTCAGGCAACACTGAGTGACTGACTGAGCCTCACCGTCTTATATAAAGTTCAGACGGAACTTTGCACGTGTCATAGTGGAGCCCTCAGGATTCCAGAGCCAGCTTTCTGACATCATAATGGGGCCTCAGAGATAAAAGCCTGGGCCCAGGCAGTGTTGGTCAGTGCTGCTCAGCAGGCAGCACTGGACTGGATTAAAGCTAATACAAGTTGTGAAGGAACAAGGGGTGGCTGTGGGCATGCACTTACTGCTGCTGCTGCTGCTGCTGCTGCTGCTGCTGCTGCCAGTATTTGCACGGCAGGAGGGCATTTGGGCGTTGCCAAGAAGGCGTTTTTATGTCGATTCCTCCTCTTTCAGCACTGCATTGTGGTGCAAGCAAAAGAAGCAAATCCTGTGTAGCTTCCTCTCCGGCCTTTATTCACCTCCCGCTTAGTAGCTGTAAATGTGTGTGAGCCTGCAGGGCCCCATGGAATTGCCTAGGAGTAGGCTGAATCGCTGCAAGGGGTGAACAGCAGTATTAGGCAGGCTCGGTCAACGCCAGGCCCATTCGGGTTATCGCTTCTCGGCCTTTTGGCTAAGATCAAGTGTAGTATCTGTTCTTATCAGTTTAATATCTGATACGTCCCCTATCTGGGGACCATATATTAAATGGATTTTTAGAACAGGGAGATGGAAATAGAGCTTGCTCTGTCCACTCCACGCATTGACCTGGTATTGCAGTATTTCCAGGACCGGTGCACCCTTCCCTTATGTGTTTACTAAAATCAGATTCCAAAAGTGCTATTTGTGTTTGCTATTGTTTTTGTCTTTCTGATGGGATCTCCCCTTTTAATCCCATTATTTCAACACCTGTTGGACAATGCATGAGTGATAATGAGCTCATTGATTAAATGCAATTAATGAATAGATTGCCACCTCTTGTTGTGTGTCGTCTGTGTTTCTGTGTTTCCGGCATTTCACATTGGAACAGCTCATTCACCTTCCTTGTCTTCTCTCCGCCCTCCCTTTTAGGTAAGTTAAAGAGCTGCACCTGAGCCAGCCACTGATTGATTGATTGATTGATTGATTGATTGATTGATGCAGCACCACAGTCAAATAGTGGAGTGGAGTAGGGGAACAGCAAACAGCCAATAAAGCAGCCCGCCCGCTCGCCTGCCCGCCACAATGGACCTACCTGTGTACACTAGATGGATGTGATGGAATGTACTGTCGTCCCTACATTTCAAGAAGAAGTAAGAATTGCAGTTGCAACAAAGCCTTGCTTGCCTACAAAGAGAGCAGCAATTTGGATTTGTTACTATGTTACCTAGAAGAATAACAAACTGTGCAAGGATGGAGGTTGTAGGAGCAAGGAGAAGTTGTCTGTAAAGTTGGTGGATGCCTATTTTCCATTTTGCAGTCCCTTGTCTCCCTCTTGTGGCCTCCTGGAGGCAAATAAATGTGCAAAAAAAAGACAGCCTGGCGGCCGGCTGTTGCAGTGTTGCCCTCTCAGGCAACACTGAGTGACTGACTGAGCCTCACCGTCTTATATAAAGTTCAGACGGAACTTTGCACGTGTCATAGTGGAGCCCTCAGGATTCCAGAGCCAGCTTTCTGACATCATAATGGGGCCTCAGAGATAAAAGCCTGGGCCCAGGCAGTGTTGGTCAGTGCTGCTCAGCAGGCAGCACTGGACTGGATTAAAGCTAATACAAGTTGTGAAGGAACAAGGGGTGGCTGTGGGCATGCACTTACTGCTGCTGCTGCTGCTGCTGCTGCTGCCAGTATTTGCACGGCAGGAGGGCATTTGGGCGTTGCCAAGAAGGCGTTTTTATGTCGATTCCTCCTCTTTCAGCACTGCATTGTGGTGCAAGCAAAAGAAGCAAATCCTGTGTAGCTTCCTCTCCGGCCTTTATTCACCTCCCGCTTAGTAGCTGTAAATGTGTGTGAGCCTGCAGGGCCCCATGGAATTGCCTAGGAGTAGGCTGAATCGCTGCAAGGGGTGAACAGCAGTATTAGGCAGGCTCGGTCAACGCCAGGCCCATTCGGGTTATCGCTTCTCGGCCTTTTGGCTAAGATCAAGTGTAGTATCTGTTCTTATCAGTTTAATATCTGATACGTCCCCTATCTGGGGACCATATATTAAATGGATTTTTAGAACAGGGAGATGGAAATAGAGCTTGCTCTGTCCACTCCACGCATTGACCTGGTATTGCAGTATTTCCAGGACCGGTGCACCCTTCCCTTATGTGTTTACTAAAATCAGATTCCAAAAGTGCTATTTGTGTTTGCTATTGTTTTTGTCTTTCTGATGGGATCTCCCCTTTTAATCCCATTATTTCAACACCTGTTGGACAATGCATGAGTGATAATGAGCTCATTGATTAAATGCAATTAATGAATAGATTGCCACCTCTTGTTGTGTGTCGTCTGTGTTTCTGTGTTTCCGGCATTTCACATTGGAACAGCTCATTCACCTTCCTTGTCTTCTCTCCGCCCTCCCTTTTAGGTAAGTTAAAGAGCTGCACCTGAGCCAGCCACTGATTGATTGATTGATTGATTGATTGATTGATTGATTGATTGATTGATGCAGCACCACAGTCAAATAGTGGAGTGGAGTAGGGGAACAGCAAACAGCCAATAAAGCAGCCCGCCCGCTCGCCTGCCCGCCACAATGGACCTACCTGTGTACACTAGATGGATGTGATGGAATGTACTGTCGTCCCTACATTTCAAGAAGAAGTAAGAATTGCAGTTGCAACAAAGCCTTGCTTGCCTACAAAGAGAGCAGCAATTTGGATTTGTTACTATGTTACCTAGAAGAATAACAAACTGTGCAAGGATGGAGGTTGTAGGAGCAAGGAGAAGTTGTCTGTAAAGTTGGTGGATGCCTATTTTCCATTTTGCAGTCCCTTGTCTCCCTCTTGTGGCCTCCTGGAGGCAAATAAATGTGCAAAAAAAAGACAGCCTGGCGGCCGGCTGTTGCAGTGTTGCCCTCTCAGGCAACACTGAGTGACTGACTGAGCCTCACCGTCTTATATAAAGTTCAGACGGAACTTTGCACGTGTCATAGTGGAGCCCTCAGGATTCCAGAGCCAGCTTTCTGACATCATAATGGGGCCTCAGAGATAAAAGCCTGGGCCCAGGCAGTGTTGGTCAGTGCTGCTCAGCAGGCAGCACTGGACTGGATTAAAGCTAATACAAGTTGTGAAGGAACAAGGGGTGGCTGTGGGCATGCACTTACTGCTGCTGCTGCTGCTGCTGCTGCTGCCAGTATTTGCACGGCAGGAGGGCATTTGGGCGTTGCCAAGAAGGCGTTTTTATGTCGATTCCTCCTCTTTCAGCACTGCATTGTGGTGCAAGCAAAAGAAGCAAATCCTGTGTAGCTTCCTCTCCGGCCTTTATTCACCTCCCGCTTAGTAGCTGTAAATGTGTGTGAGCCTGCAGGGCCCCATGGAATTGCCTAGGAGTAGGCTGAATCGCTGCAAGGGGTGAACAGCAGTATTAGGCAGGCTCGGTCAACGCCAGGCCCATTCGGGTTATCGCTTCTCGGCCTTTTGGCTAAGATCAAGTGTAGTATCTGTTCTTATCAGTTTAATATCTGATACGTCCCCTATCTGGGGACCATATATTAAATGGATTTTTAGAACAGGGAGATGGAAATAGAGCTTGCTCTGTCCACTCCACGCATTGACCTGGTATTGCAGTATTTCCAGGACCGGTGCACCCTTCCCTTATGTGTTTACTAAAATCAGATTCCAAAAGTGCTATTTGTGTTTGCTATTGTTTTTGTCTTTCTGATGGGATCTCCCCTTTTAATCCCATTATTTCAACACCTGTTGGACAATGCATGAGTGATAATGAGCTCATTGATTAAATGCAATTAATGAATAGATTGCCACCTCTTGTTGTGTGTCGTCTGTGTTTCTGTGTTTCCGGCATTTCACATTGGAACAGCTCATTCACCTTCCTTGTCTTCTCTCCGCCCTCCCTTTTAGGTAAGTTAAAGAGCTGCACCTGAGCCAGCCACTGATTGATTGATTGATTGATTGATTGATTGATTGATTGATTGATTGATTGATTGATTGATTGATGCAGCACCACAGTCAAATAGTGGAGTGGAGTAGGGGAACAGCAAACAGCCAATAAAGCAGCCCGCCCGCTCGCCTGCCCGCCACAATGGACCTACCTGTGTACACTAGATGGATGTGATGGAATGTACTGTCGTCCCTACATTTCAAGAAGAAGTAAGAATTGCAGTTGCAACAAAGCCTTGCTTGCCTACAAAGAGAGCAGCAATTTGGATTTGTTACTATGTTACCTAGAAGAATAACAAACTGTGCAAGGATGGAGGTTGTAGGAGCAAGGAGAAGTTGTCTGTAAAGTTGGTGGATGCCTATTTTCCATTTTGCAGTCCCTTGTCTCCCTCTTGTGGCCTCCTGGAGGCAAATAAATGTGCAAAAAAAAGACAGCCTGGCGGCCGGCTGTTGCAGTGTTGCCCTCTCAGGCAACACTGAGTGACTGACTGAGCCTCACCGTCTTATATAAAGTTCAGACGGAACTTTGCACGTGTCATAGTGGAGCCCTCAGGATTCCAGAGCCAGCTTTCTGACATCATAATGGGGCCTCAGAGATAAAAGCCTGGGCCCAGGCAGTGTTGGTCAGTGCTGCTCAGCAGGCAGCACTGGACTGGATTAAAGCTAATACAAGTTGTGAAGGAACAAGGGGTGGCTGTGGGCATGCACTTACTGCTGCTGCTGCTGCTGCTGCTGCTGCCAGTATTTGCACGGCAGGAGGGCATTTGGGCGTTGCCAAGAAGGCGTTTTTATGTCGATTCCTCCTCTTTCAGCACTGCATTGTGGTGCAAGCAAAAGAAGCAAATCCTGTGTAGCTTCCTCTCCGGCCTTTATTCACCTCCCGCTTAGTAGCTGTAAATGTGTGTGAGCCTGCAGGGCCCCATGGAATTGCCTAGGAGTAGGCTGAATCGCTGCAAGGGGTGAACAGCAGTATTAGGCAGGCTCGGTCAACGCCAGGCCCATTCGGGTTATCGCTTCTCGGCCTTTTGGCTAAGATCAAGTGTAGTATCTGTTCTTATCAGTTTAATATCTGATACGTCCCCTATCTGGGGACCATATATTAAATGGATTTTTAGAACAGGGAGATGGAAATAGAGCTTGCTCTGTCCACTCCACGCATTGACCTGGTATTGCAGTATTTCCAGGACCGGTGCACCCTTCCCTTATGTGTTTACTAAAATCAGATTCCAAAAGTGCTATTTGTGTTTGCTATTGTTTTTGTCTTTCTGATGGGATCTCCCCTTTTAATCCCATTATTTCAACACCTGTTGGACAATGCATGAGTGATAATGAGCTCATTGATTAAATGCAATTAATGAATAGATTGCCACCTCTTGTTGTGTGTCGTCTGTGTTTCTGTGTTTCCGGCATTTCACATTGGAACAGCTCATTCACCTTCCTTGTCTTCTCTCCGCCCTCCCTTTTAGGTAAGTTAAAGAGCTGCACCTGAGCCAGCCACTGATTGATTGATTGATTGATTGATTGATTGATTGATTGATTGATTGATTGATGCAGCACCACAGTCAAATAGTGGAGTGGAGTAGGGGAACAGCAAACAGCCAATAAAGCAGCCCGCCCGCTCGCCTGCCCGCCACAATGGACCTACCTGTGTACACTAGATGGATGTGATGGAATGTACTGTCGTCCCTACATTTCAAGAAGAAGTAAGAATTGCAGTTGCAACAAAGCCTTGCTTGCCTACAAAGAGAGCAGCAATTTGGATTTGTTACTATGTTACCTAGAAGAATAACAAACTGTGCAAGGATGGAGGTTGTAGGAGCAAGGAGAAGTTGTCTGTAAAGTTGGTGGATGCCTATTTTCCATTTTGCAGTCCCTTGTCTCCCTCTTGTGGCCTCCTGGAGGCAAATAAATGTGCAAAAAAAAGATAGCCTGGCGGCCGGCTGTTGCAGTGTTGCCCTCTCAGGCAACACTGAGTGACTGACTGAGCCTCACCGTCTTATATAAAGTTCAGACGGAACTTTGCACGTGTCATAGTGGAGCCCTCAGGATTCCAGAGCCAGCTTTCTGACATCATAATGGGGCCTCAGAGATAAAAGCCTGGGCCCAGGCAGTGTTGGTCAGTGCTGCTCAGCAGGCAGCACTGGACTGGATTAAAGCTAATACAAGTTGTGAAGGAACAAGGGGTGGCTGTGGGCATGCACTTACTGCTGCTGCTGCTGCTGCTGCTGCTGCTGCTGCCAGTATTTGCACGGCAGGAGGGCATTTGGGCGTTGCCAAGAAGGCGTTTTTATGTCGATTCCTCCTCTTTCAGCACTGCATTGTGGTGCAAGCAAAAGAAGCAAATCCTGTGTAGCTTCCTCTCCGGCCTTTATTCACCTCCCGCTTAGTAGCTGTAAATGTGTGTGAGCCTGCAGGGCCCCATGGAATTGCCTAGGAGTAGGCTGAATCGCTGCAAGGGGTGAACAGCAGTATTAGGCAGGCTCGGTCAACGCCAGGCCCATTCGGGTTATCACTTCTCGGCCTTTTGGCTAAGATCAAGTGTAGTATCTGTTCTTATCAGTTTAATATCTGATACGTCCCCTATCTGGGGACCATATATTAAATGGATTTTTAGAACAGGGAGATGGAAATAGAGCTTGCTCTGTCCACTCCACGCATTGACCTGGTATTGCAGTATTTCCAGGACCGGTGCACCCTTCCCTTATGTGTTTACTAAAATCAGATTCCAAAAGTGCTATTTGTGTTTGCTATTGTTTTTGTCTTTCTGATGGGATCTCCCCTTTTAATCCCATTATTTCAACACCTGTTGGACAATGCATGAGTGATAATGAGCTCATTGATTAAATGCAATTAATGAATAGATTGCCACCTCTTGTTGTGTGTCGTCTGTGTTTCTGTGTTTCCGGCATTTCACATTGGAACAGCTCATTCACCTTCCTTGTCTTCTCTCCGCCCTCCCTTTTAGGTAAGTTAAAGAGCTGCACCTGAGCCAGCCACTGATTGATTGATTGATTGATTGATTGATTGATTGATTGATTGATTGATTGATTGATTGATTGATTGATGCAGCACCACAGTCAAATAGTGGAGTGGAGTAGGGGAACAGCAAACAGCCAATAAAGCAGCCCGCCCGCTCGCCTGCCCGCCACAATGGACCTACCTGTGTACACTAGATGGATGTGATGGAATGTACTGTCGTCCCTACATTTCAAGAAGAAGTAAGAATTGCAGTTGCAACAAAGCCTTGCTTGCCTACAAAGAGAGCAGCAATTTGGATTTGTTACTATGTTACCTAGAAGAATAACAAACTGTGCAAGGATGGAGGTTGTAGGAGCAAGGAGAAGTTGTCTGTAAAGTTGGTGGATGCCTATTTTCCATTTTGCAGTCCCTTGTCTCCCTCTTGTGGCCTCCTGGAGGCAAATAAATGTGCAAAAAAAAGACAGCCTGGCGGCCGGCTGTTGCAGTGTTGCCCTCTCAGGCAACACTGAGTGACTGACTGAGCCTCACCGTCTTATATAAAGTTCAGACGGAACTTTGCACGTGTCATAGTGGAGCCCTCAGGATTCCAGAGCCAGCTTTCTGACATCATAATGGGGCCTCAGAGATAAAAGCCTGGGCCCAGGCAGTGTTGGTCAGTGCTGCTCAGCAGGCAGCACTGGACTGGATTAAAGCTGATACAAGTTGTGAAGGAACAAGGGGTGGCTGTGGGCATGCACTTACTGCTGCTGCTGCTGCTGCTGCTGCCAGTATTTGCACGGCAGGAGGGCATTTGGGCGTTGCCAAGAAGGCGTTTTTATGTCGATTCCTCCTCTTTCAGCACTGCATTGTGGTGCAAGCAAAAGAAGCAAATCCTGTGTAGCTTCCTCTCCGGCCTTTATTCACCTCCCGCTTAGTAGCTGTAAATGTGTGTGAGCCTGCAGGGCCCCATGGAATTGCCTAGGAGTAGGCTGAATCGCTGCAAGGGGTGAACAGCAGTATTAGGCAGGCTCGGTCAACGCCAGGCCCATTCGGGTTATCGCTTCTCGGCCTTTTGGCTAAGATCAAGTGTAGTATCTGTTCTTATCAGTTTAATATCTGATACGTCCCCTATCTGGGGACCATATATTAAATGGATTTTTAGAACAGGGAGATGGAAATAGAGCTTGCTCTGTCCACTCCACGCATTGACCTGGTATTGCAGTATTTCCAGGACCGGTGCACCCTTTCCTTATGTGTTTACTAAAATCAGATTCCAAAAGTGCTATTTGTGTTTGCTATTGTTTTTGTCTTTCTGATGGGATCTCCCCTTTTAATCCCATTATTTCAACACCTGTTGGACAATGCATGAGTGATAATGAGCTCATTGATTAAATGCAATTAATGAATAGATTGCCACCTCTTGTTGTGTGTCGTCTGTGTTTCTGTGTTTCCGGCATTTCACATTGGAACAGCTCATTCACCTTCCTTGTCTTCTCTCCGCCCTCCCTTTTAGGTAAGTTAAAGAGCTGCACCTGAGCCAGCCACTGATTGATTGATTGATTGATTGATTGATTGATTGATTGATTGATTGATTGATTGATTGATGCAGCACCACAGTCAAATAGTGGAGTGGAGTAGGGGAACAGCAAACAGCCAATAAAGCAGCCCGCCCGCTCGCCTGCCCGCCACAATGGACCTACCTGTGTACACTAGATGGATGTGATGGAATGTACTGTCGTCCCTACATTTCAAGAAGAAGTAAGAATTGCAGTTGCAACAAAGCCTTGCTTGCCTACAAAGAGAGCAGCAATTTGGATTTGTTACTATGTTACCTAGAAGAATAACAAACTGTGCAAGGATGGAGGTTGTAGGAGCAAGGAGAAGTTGTCTGTAAAGTTGGTGGATGCCTATTTTCCATTTTGCAGTCCCTTGTCTCCCTCTTGTGGCCTCCTGGAGGCAAATAAATGTGCAAAAAAAAGACAGCCTGGCGGCCGGCTGTTGCAGTGTTGCCCTCTCAGGCAACACTGAGTGACTGACTGAGCCTCACCGTCTTATATAAAGTTCAGACGGAACTTTGCACGTGTCATAGTGGAGCCCTCAGGATTCCAGAGCCAGCTTTCTGACATCATAATGGGGCCTCAGAGATAAAAGCCTGGGCCCAGGCAGTGTTGGTCAGTGCTGCTCAGCAGGCAGCACTGGACTGGATTAAAGCTAATACAAGTTGTGAAGGAACAAGGGGTGGCTGTGGGCATGCACTTACTGCTGCTGCTGCTGCTGCTGCCAGTATTTGCACGGCAGGAGGGCATTTGGGCGTTGCCAAGAAGGCGTTTTTATGTCGATTCCTCCTCTTTCAGCACTGCATTGTGGTGCAAGCAAAAGAAGCAAATCCTGTGTAGCTTCCTCTCCGGCCTTTATTCACCTCCCGCTTAGTAGCTGTAAATGTGTGTGAGCCTGCAGGGCCCCATGGAATTGCCTAGGAGTAGGCTGAATCGCTGCAAGGGGTGAACAGCAGTATTAGGCAGGCTCGGTCAACGCCAGGCCCATTCGGGTTATCGCTTCTCGGCCTTTTGGCTAAGATCAAGTGTAGTATCTGTTCTTATCAGTTTAATATCTGATACGTCCCCTATCTGGGGACCATATATTAAATGGATTTTTAGAACAGGGAGATGGAAATAGAGCTTGCTCTGTCCACTCCACGCATTGACCTGGTATTGCAGTATTTCCAGGACCGGTGCACCCTTCCCTTATGTGTTTACTAAAATCAGATTCCAAAAGTGCTATTTGTGTTTGCTATTGTTTTTGTCTTTCTGATGGGATCTCCCCTTTTAATCCCATTATTTCAACACCTGTTGGACAATGCATGAGTGATAATGAGCTCATTGATTAAATGCAATTAATGAATAGATTGCCACCTCTTGTTGTGTGTCGTCTGTGTTTCTGTGTTTCCGGCATTTCACATTGGAACAGCTCATTCACCTTCCTTGTCTTCTCTCCGCCCTCCCTTTTAGGTAAGTTAAAGAGCTGCACCTGAGCCAGCCACTGATTGATTGATTGATTGATTGATTGATTGATTGATTGATTGATGCAGCACCACAGTCAAATAGTGGAGTGGAGTAGGGGAACAGCAAACAGCCAATAAAGCAGCCCGCCCGCTCGCCTGCCCGCCACAATGGACCTACCTGTGTACACTAGATGGATGTGATGGAATGTACTGTCGTCCCTACATTTCAAGAAGAAGTAAGAATTGCAGTTGCAACAAAGCCTTGCTTGCCTACAAAGAGAGCAGCAATTTGGATTTGTTACTATGTTACCTATAAGAATAACAAACTGTGCAAGGATGGAGGTTGTAGGAGCAAGGAGAAGTTGTCTGTAAAGTTGGTGGATGCCTATTTTCCATTTTGCAGTCCCTTGTCTCCCTCTTGTGGCCTCCTGGAGGCAAATAAATGTGCAAAAAAAAGACAGCCTGGCGGCCGGCTGTTGCAGTGTTGCCCTCTCAGGCAACACTGAGTGACTGACTGAGCCTCACCGTCTTATATAAAGTTCAGACGGAACTTTGCACGTGTCATAGTGGAGCCCTCAGGATTCCAGAGCCAGCTTTCTGACATCATAATGGGGCCTCAGAGATAAAAGCCTGGGCCCAGGCAGTGTTGGTCAGTGCTGCTCAGCAGGCAGCACTGGACTGGATTAAAGCTAATACAAGTTGTGAAGGAACAAGGGGTGGCTGTGGGCATGCACTTACTGCTGCTGCTGCTGCTGCTGCTGCTGCTGCCAGTATTTGCACGGCAGGAGGGCATTTGGGCGTTGCCAAGAAGGCGTTTTTATGTCGATTCCTCCTCTTTCAGCACTGCATTGTGGTGCAAGCAAAAGAAGCAAATCCTGTGTAGCTTCCTCTCCGGCCTTTATTCACCTCCCGCTTAGTAGCTGTAAATGTGTGTGAGCCTGCAGGGCCCCATGGAATTGCCTAGGAGTAGGCTGAATCGCTGCAAGGGGTGAACAGCAGTATTAGGCAGGCTCGGTCAACGCCAGGCCCATTCGGGTTATCGCTTCCCGGCCTTTTGGCTAAGATCAAGTGTAGTATCTGTTCTTATCAGTTTAATATCTGATACGTCCCCTATCTGGGGACCATATATTAAATGGATTTTTAGAACAGGGAGATGGAAATAGAGCTTGCTCTGTCCACTCCACGCATTGACCTGGTATTGCAGTATTTCCAGGACCGGTGCACCCTTCCCTTATGTGTTTACTAAAATCAGATTCCAAAAGTGCTATTTGTGTTTGCTATTGTTTTTGTCTTTCTGATGGGATCTCCCCTTTTAATCCCATTATTTCAACACCTGTTGGACAATGCATGAGTGATAATGAGCTCATTGATTAAATGCAATTAATGAATAGATTGCCACCTCTTGTTGTGTGTCGTCTGTGTTTCTGTGTTTCCGGCATTTCACATTGGAACAGCTCATTCACCTTCCTTGTCTTCTCTCCGCCCTCCCTTTTAGGTAAGTTAAAGAGCTGCACCTGAGCCAGCCACTGATTGATTGATTGATTGATTGATTGATTGATTGATTGATTGATTGATTGATTGATTGATTGATGCAGCACCACAGTCAAATAGTGGAGTGGAGTAGGGGAACAGCAAACAGCCAATAAAGCAGCCCGCCCGCTCGCCTGCCCGCCACAATGGACCTACCTGTGTACACTAGATGGATGTGATGGAATGTACTGTCGTCCCTACATTTCAAGAATAAGTAAGAATTGCAGTTGCAACAAAGCCTTGCTTGCCCACAAAGAGAGCAGCAATTTGGATTTGTTACTATGTTACCTAGAAGAATAACAAACTGTGCAAGGATGGAGGTTGTAGGAGCAAGGAGAAGTTGTCTGTAAAGTTGGTGGATGCCTATTTTCCATTTTGCAGTCCCTTGTCTCCCTCTTGTGGCCTCCTGGAGGCAAATAAATGTGCAAAAAAAAGACAGCCTGGCGGCCGGCTGTTGCAGTGTTGCCCTCTCAGGCAACACTGAGTGACTGACTGAGCCTCACCGTCTTATATAAAGTTCAGACGGAACTTTGCACGTGTCATAGTGGAGCCCTCAGGATTCCAGAGCCAGCTTTCTGACATCATAATGGGGCCTCAGAGATAAAAGCCTGGGCCCAGGCAGTGTTGGTCAGTGCTGCTCAGCAGGCAGCACTGGACTGGATTAAAGCTAATACAAGTTGTGAAGGAACAAGGGGTGGCTGTGGGCATGCACTTACTGCTGCTGCTGCTGCTGCTGCTGCTGCTGCTGCCAGTATTTGCACGGCAGGAGGGCATTTGGGCGTTGCCAAGAAGGCGTTTTTATGTCGATTCCTCCTCTTTCAGCACTGCATTGTGGTGCAAGCAAAAGAAGCAAATCCTGTGTAGCTTCCTCTCCGGCCTTTATTCACCTCCCGCTTAGTAGCTGTAAATGTGTGTGAGCCTGCAGGGCCCCATGGAATTGCCTAGGAGTAGGCTGAATCGCTGCAAGGGGTGAACAGCAGTATTAGGCAGGCTCGGTCAACGCCAGGCCCATTCGGGTTATCGCTTCTCGGCCTTTTGGCTAAGATCAAGTGTAGTATCTGTTCTTATCAGTTTAATATCTGATACGTCCCCTATCTGGGGACCATATATTAAATGGATTTTTAGAACAGGGAGATGGAAATAGAGCTTGCTCTGTCCACTCCACGCATTGACCTGGTATTGCAGTATTTCCAGGACCGGTGCACCCTTCCCTTATGTGTTTACTAAAATCAGATTCCAAAAGTGCTATTTGTGTTTGCTATTGTTTTTGTCTTTCTGATGGGATCTCCCCTTTTAATCCCATTATTTCAACACCTGTTGGACAATGCATGAGTGATAATGAGCTCATTGATTAAATGCAATTAATGAATAGATTGCCACCTCTTGTTGTGTGTCGTCTGTGTTTCTGTGTTTCCGGCATTTCACATTGGAACAGCTCATTCACCTTCCTTGTCTTCTCTCCGCCCTCCCTTTTAGGTAAGTTAAAGAGCTGCACCTGAGCCAGCCACTGATTGATTGATTGATTGATTGATTGATTGATTGATTGATTGATTGATTGATGCAGCACCACAGTCAAATAGTGGAGTGGAGTAGGGGAACAGCAAACAGCCAATAAAGCAGCCCGCCCGCTCGCCTGCCCGCCACAATGGACCTACCTGTGTACACTAGATGGATGTGATGGAATGTACTGTCGTCCCTACATTTCAAGAAGAAGTAAGAATTGCAGTTGCAACAAAGCCTTGCTTGCCTACAAAGAGAGCAGCAATTTGGATTTGTTACTATGTTACCTAGAAGAATAACAAACTGTGCAAGGATGGAGGTTGTAGGAGCAAGGAGAAGTTGTCTGTAAAGTTGGTGGATGCCTATTTTCCATTTTGCAGTCCCTTGTCTCCCTCTTGTGGCCTCCTGGAGGCAAATAAATGTGCAAAAAAAAGACAGCCTGGCGGCCGGCTGTTGCAGTGTTGCCCTCTCAGGCAACACTGAGTGACTGACTGAGCCTCACCGTCTTATATAAAGTTCAGACGGAACTTTGCACGTGTCATAGTGGAGCCCTCAGGATTCCAGAGCCAGCTTTCTGACATCATAATGGGGCCTCAGAGATAAAAGCCTGGGCCCAGGCAGTGTTGGTCAGTGCTGCTCAGCAGGCAGCACTGGACTTGATTAAAGCTAATACAAGTTGTGAAGGAACAAGGGGTGGCTGTGGGCATGCACTTACTGCTGCTGCTGCTGCTGCTGCTGCTGCTGCCAGTATTTGCACGGCAGGAGGGCATTTGGGCGTTGCCAAGAAGGCGTTTTTATGTCGATTCCTCCTCTTTCAGCACTGCATTGTGGTGCAAGCAAAAGAAGCAAATCCTGTGTAGCTTCCTCTCCGGCCTTTATTCACCTCCCGCTTAGTAGCTGTAAATGTGTGTGAGCCTGCAGGGCCCCATGGAATTGCCTAGGAGTAGGCTGAATCGCTGCAAGGGGTGAACAGCAGTATTAGGCAGGCTCGGTCAACGCCAGGCCCATTCGGGTTATCGCTTCTCGGCCTTTTGGCTAAGACCAAGTGTATTTATACAGGAGGTTTTTAGTCAGAAGGTGCTCAGGTACCCTCTCTCTCGGCCTCGGGGGATCGTCCAGGTTCGCCTGGACTTCACCCCCGTGCTGCTATTTGGGAGAGAGGCTTAGTCCTGAGCAACGAGTTGCGATCCCCCCAGCCCCTTGGTCTCTGTACGTCAAGGGGCGCAGCGAAAGCTGCGCGGTTCGACCTGGCCACGCTAATGGCAGGCGAACCCGATGCGGTGCCGGTATACGCCCGGCTGCGAAACTCTGCTAGAGTCATCTTGGCAGAGGGTGGAGGCGGTCCACGAGGTGTCAAGTTCCTCGTATACGAAATCCTCGAGAAGTTGCTGGCGGTCCGCAAGCATGAAATTTTGGCGATCCAGGATTACCCAAGGCGTGGAGTTTTTGACATAACTTTTGTTGGAGAAGGTATCCTCCGTGATGCTATGGACAAAGCTGAGAGGGAAAAAGTTCAACTCACGTCTTTGGGAGTCCAGGTAATAGAGCATGCTTTTGAGGTAACCAAACTCGTGGTGATTAAGATGTATTCCCCATATGTGAAGGACCAGGAAGTGGCAGCATTCTTAGCTGCCTACTTCAAGAACATCAAGCTTATGGGGAGAGTTATGAACGAGTGCGGTGTGTGGACCGTCAAGTGGAAGTACTTAGTGACTTTGATAAAGGACCCCTCCACCCAAAATACGAGACTCCCACCGGCTCGTTTTAAAATTGGAACAGTGAATGGCGACCTCTACTTCTCGGGGATGCCAAACTTCTGCAGGGCCTGCGGTACCTATGGGCATACCAGTTACAACTGCGATGTCACCTGCAGGAACTGCGGAAGCAAAGAGCACACAATTAGAGAATGCACAGGAGAAAAAAAATGTAACTTTTGTCAGAAAACTGGTCATCTGTATTTTTCTTGCCCCTATAGGTACCGAGGCGAAGAAGATGAGCAACCCGGAGCGCCCCCACGTGCTCCACCAGCGGACCAAACCCGTCCCCAGGGAGAGGAACAGACCAGCCACACGAAAGAGGAGAGAGGTACCTGGGCTTCAAAGGTGCGAGGGACTGGAGCCAAAACAGGTACCTCGCAGCCAGCAACCTTGGAGGATAAAGGGGAGCCCAGTGCGAAGGAAAAGCGGCAGACTAAGCGGAAGGCGGAAAAGGAGCAGGCCGGAAAAACTGAGGCATCCCAGAAGGCTGGTTGCTCAGGGGGTGCCGGGCCTGCTCCAAGCCCTGGGTCTCTGGCATCCTCGTCGGAGGAAGAGGACGAGGTGCCGGTGGGTCCCCGTAAAAAAGGGAGGCAAGCCAGAGTCAGTAGGGGGGAGACAGGGGAGGAGCAGATGGACACAACGGTGAAAAACGATGCGGCTCCTCCTAGAACCCCCTCCTCGCCGCGACTGGTGAGGAGGGCGGGCACTGTTCCCCCCGTGGAAACTGACACCCCACCTTGTGCGCAACCTCCCCCTCCAGAAGGGCCTGCACGGTCCCAGGGGGGAGGTGCGAGCCCCCTTGGGGACCCACCCGACCTAGACGGTCAACCGTTTGAGACCCAGGGAGATCCGAATGAGTTTGGGCTCCCCGTACGCAGAAGTTTGGTTGCTGGCGTTACCCTCAGCGAAGGTAGTTCCTCTCCTTCGTTCTCCCTCCTGACAAATGATTCGGACGGGGGCGGGTATCTGAGCCCAAGTGAGATATTTGGTATTGCTGGTGGAGAAAATGTGTGATTTTAAAATACCGCTACTATTTATTATTTTAAAATCAAATACGCATTCAAAACTCCACAATGTCTGAACTAAAGGGAATATCCCTCAACGTGAGGGGCGCCAAGTCTAAAGTAAGAAGGGTTGCTCTCTTCAATTTTTTATCTTGCCTGGCAGCCTCTGTTTTTTTCCTGCAGGAGTGCGGTATTCCCCATACGATGAAGTACACCAAATATAAAGAAGATTGGAAATATGGTCCATCCGTCTGGTCTGGATCAAACGAGTCCAGATCAGCAGGGGTCGCCATTCTTTTTAAGGGAAACGTTTTAATTGATTTTATTCAAGAAATCTTACCAGGACGTATTTTATTGGTTAAGGCTTTTATTGACGGTGTGAAATGGCAGTTTTTAAATTTTTACGGCTCACCTGATAAAAATGAGAGGGCAGAAATGCTAGAAGTTTTACCTCTTTTTATTAACACAACTGAGCCTTTTATCCTCGCAGGTGATTTTAACTGTATCCTGAGAGGGGAACGCCGGCTTACAAGTGCTACAAGCAGAAATTACGATAAGACCTCTGGACTGCTCAAAAATATGGTGAGCGATTTTAATTTAAAAGATGTTTACAAAGAATGCAACAGGAGCAGTCCAGAGGAAGCCGGCGTTACCTGGAGCAACGCCACCTGTAGCTCCAGGATAGATTTTATATTTTGTAATGAGAACTTACTGCCTTTTAAATGTGAAGTTTTAACCAACGTGTTTTCAGATCATAGGCTTTTATCTTTTTATGTGAAGCGTGATCTTAATAATCTTATTTGTAAGAAGTCCTGGAAGATGAATGTTTCCCTTTTAGATGATCCACAGGTTTTAACCGATTTTATTGAATTTTACAAGAAAAGCAGGCGGGTGAGAGATACTAGAGCTCCCATCAGTGCATGGTGGGAGAAGATGAAAAGTAAAATAAAAGATTTTTTTATTAAAAAGAGTGTGGCAAAAGCCAAAATAAAATATGCTGTTTTTAATACACTAAACACCCGTCTGCAGACCCTGTACAAAATGCGAGACAATGAAATAGAAGTGGAAGCCGACATCACCGACCTCAAAAAGGAGATAGCCCAGTGCCTGGAGCAGAAAGGTAAAGAAATAATCTTTCGTTCAAAAATTCAAAATATAGAGGAGAACGAGACCTGCTCCAGGTACTTTTTTAAAAAAATCAACAATAAAAGGGCTGTCATCAAAAATATTGAAGGTGTGTCGGATGTACAGGGTCTTTTAAGTAAAGTTCATGAGTTTTATACTGACCTTTTTAACGTTAAGACTGTGGATCGTGATTTTATGCGTGACTCACTGAAGGAGATTACCACTGTTTTAGACCCTGTCTCCCAGAATTTTTTATTGCAGGACCTGACGGAGCAGGAGATTTTAGAAACAGTTAAAAGTTTTAAAGCAGGTAAAGTTCCTGGTCCGGACGGTATACCCAGTGAGTTTTATGTAAAATTTTATGATCTTTTAAAAGAAGATTTGTTTTTACTATACGCAGAAGTTTTTAAATCCAAGATGCTGCCTAAGTCCTGGCAGAAGGGTGAGGTCTCCCTATTATACAAGACGGGTGACATCGCAGTTTTAAAGAACTGGAGACCAATAACCCTTCTAAACAGCGACTACAAGATCATGGCTAAATTATGTGCGAACCGGATGAAAGCCATAATACCCCACATAATACATTCCAACCAAGTATGTGGGGTGCCAGGCCGCAGCATCTGGGACAATCTTAACCTTATTAAAGATGTGATTGAGGACACGAGGTCTAGGAAGAATAATTTAGCAATTTTATCAATAGACTTTGAAAAAGCTTTTGACCGTGTCTCTCACTTTTATTTGTTTAAGGTTTTAGAGCGTATGGGTATACCTGAAGGATTTTTATTATCCATCAAAGCCTTTTATAAAAATTGTACAAGTAAGATTTTAGTAAATGGTTTTAAGACACAGGACGTATTTTTAAACTCTGGGGTGAAGCAGGGGTGTCCCTTGTCCCCACTGCTTTTTATATGTGCGTTAGAGCCTCTATTATGCGCAATTCGCCGAGACAAGATGATACGTGGAGTCCCCCTGCCAGGGGGAGGCGGCATAGAGGCTAAAGCAGTGGGGTACATGGATGATGTAGCGGTTTTATGCAGGGACACCCGGTCGCTTCAGAGAGCCCTCAAGCAGATAGAGTTTTATTGCTGTGCTTCCAGTTTTAAGATAAACTTTAGCAAGAGTAGTATTTTAAGCGTAGGAAGCATGGTTTTTAGTGACATACCAGTTCCTGTGTCGGATAATATTAAAATTTTAGGGGTCTCCTTCAGTGAGTACGACAATGGTTTTATCAGTTGGGACATGGTGGCGCAGAAAGTAAACAAGAAGATATGTATGTGGAATATGAGGAAGCTTACTATGGAGGGAAAAATTTTAATTATTAAAATGGTCATTTTACCCCTGCTTTTATATCTGAGTATGGTTTTCCCTCCTCCCACGGTTTTACTGAGAAAAATAACCAAAGCTTGTTTTACTTTCTTTTGGAGTTCCAGAATGGAGAAATTAAAGAGAGGAATCGTGATGAAGTCCAAACCAAAGGGTGGCAAAGACTTTCCAGATTTTAATAGGTTTCTTTTACTAAAATTTTTTAGCTTCTGTTTTAATTCCCTTTTTAAAGAGCACTATTGGTCGTTTTATTTACGTTATAATACAGGGTTTTTTATGCGAAGGTGTGGGTGGTTCCAGATTATTTTAACCTCACCTTATGCTTTTAATTTACCCCCACAATATGTAATTTTAGAAAAAATAGTTGCTTTATTTAAATTAAAAGGGAAGAGTATTAATGATCTTAAAAATAGCAAGAAGCTTATAAATGACCTAAAAAGAGAGGATGCGGTCAGCAGAATAGACAATTTTAACGAAAAACGCAGTGGTTTTATCTGGAAAATGTCTAACATATTTTATCTCTTTAACACACAGAAGGACCTGGCCTGGAGCTGCATTCATCAATGTCTTCCATGCCGGGCATTCCAATACAGAAGAAGATTCGCGAGGTCTGCCGTCTGCCCGAGGGAAGGCTGCCAGGCTGAGGAGACAGTGCGTCATTTACTTTGGACATGTTACTTTGCACAACATTTTTGGAAAAAGATATTCCCTCTTATGGAAAAGATGGCAGACCTGAAGGACATATGTTACAATGATATTTTATATGGACAATTTGGATGCCCAACCGCGAATCAGAAGACAATAGCATGGAAGACGATGAATTGCGCTAAAGAAGCTCTTTGGAAGGCCAGGAACATCCTTCTTTTTAAACACGACGTTTTAACAACGGATGATGTTTTAGGTCTTTGTTTTAGTGAGATGTATTTATATTATTTAATTGACAGGAAAGCAAATGCCACCCTTCTAAATAAATGGTTTGTGACTGACTGGAACTCCAATAAATAAAGATTTGCCACCATGTCCCCCTATAAATATTAATGCTAAATTGATTTTACTATTGTAACAATGTGAAAATGTTTGACGTAATTGTAATGTTATTTATTGTAAAATTGAATTTTTTTTTATTAATAAATCATTGACACCCCCGCGAGGGGGTAGCCAACTGAAAAAAAATCTGTTCTTATCAGTTTAATATCTGATACGTCCCCTATCTGGGGACCATATATTAAATGGATTTTTAGAACAGGGAGATGGAAATAGAGCTTGCTCTGTCCACTCCACGCATTGACCTGGTATTGCAGTATTTCCAGGACCGGTGCACCCTTCCCTTATGTGTTTACTAAAATCAGATTCCAAAAGTGCTATTTGTGTTTGCTATTGTTTTTGTCTTTCTGATGGGATCTCCCCTTTTAATCCCATTATTTCAACACCTGTTGGACAATGCATGAGTGATAATGAGCTCATTGATTAAATGCAATTAATGAATAGATTGCCACCTCTTGTTGTGTGTCGTCTGTGTTTCTGTGTTTCCGGCATTTCACATTGGAACAGCTCATTCACCTTCCTTGTCTTCTCTCCGCCCTCCCTTTTAGGTAAGTTAAAGAGCTGCACCTGAGCCAGCCACTGATTGATTGATTGATTGATTGATTGATTGATTGATTGATTGATTGATTGATTGATTGATTGATTGATTGATGCAGCACCACAGTCAAATAGTGGAGTGGAGTAGGGGAACAGCAAACAGCCAATAAAGCAGCCCGCCCGCTCGCCTGCCCGCCACAATGGACCTACCTGTGTACACTAGATGGATGTGATGGAATGTACTGTCGTCCCTACATTTCAAGAAGAAGTAAGAATTGCAGTTGCAACAAAGCCTTGCTTGCCTACAAAGAGAGCAGCAATTTGGATTTGTTACTATGTTACCTAGAAGAATAACAAACTGTGCAAGGATGGAGGTTGTAGGAGCAAGGATAAGTTGTCTGTAAAGTTGGTGGATGCCTATTTTCCATTTTGCAGTCCCTTGTCTCCCTCTTGTGGCCTCCTGGAGGCAAATAAATGTGCAAAAAAAAGACAGCCTGGCAGCCGGCTGTTGCAGTGTTGCCCTCTCAGGCAACACTGAGTGACTGACTGAGCCTCACCGTCTTATATAAAGTTCAGACGGAACTTTGCACGTGTCATAGTGGAGCCCTCAGGATTCCAGAGCCAGCTTTCTGACATCATAATGGGGCCTCAGAGATAAAAGCCTGGGCCCAGGCAGTGTTGGTCAGTGCTGCTCAGCAGGCAGCACTGGACTGGATTAAAGCTAATACAAGTTGTGAAGGAACAAGGGGTGGCTGTGGGCATGCACTTACTGCTGCTGCTGCTGCTGCTGCCAGTATTTGCACGGCAGGAGGGCATTTGGGCGTTGCCAAGAAGGCGTTTTTATGTCGATTCCTCCTCTTTCAGCACTGCATTGTGGTGCAAGCAAAAGAAGCAAATCCTGTGTAGCTTCCTCTCCGGCCTTTATTCACCTCCCGCTTAGTAGCTGTAAATGTGTGTGAGCCTGCAGGGCCCCATGGAATTGCCTAGGAGTAGGCTGAATCGCTGCAAGGGGTGAACAGCAGTATTAGGCAGGCTCGGTCAACGCCAGGCCCATTCGGGTTATCGCTTCTCGGCCTTTTGGCTAAGATCAAGTGTAGTATCTGTTCTTATCAGTTTAATATCTGATACGTCCCCTATCTGGGGACCATATATTAAATGGATTTTTAGAACAGGGAGATGGAAATAGAGCTTGCTCTGTCCACTCCACGCATTGACCTGGTATTGCAGTATTTCCAGTACCGGTGCACCCTTCCCTTATGTGTTTACTAAAATCAGATTCCAAAAGTGCTATTTGTGTTTGCTATTGTTTTTGTCTTTCTGATGGGATCTCCCCTTTTAATCCCATTATTTCAACACCTGTTGGACAATGCATGAGTGATAATGAGCTCATTGATTAAATGCAATTAATGAATAGATTGCCACCTCTTGTTGTGTGTCGTCTGTGTTTCTGTGTTTCCGGCATTTCACATTGGAACAGCTCATTCACCTTCCTTGTCTTCTCTCCGCCCTCCCTTTTAGGTAAGTTAAAGAGCTGCACCTGAGCCAGCCACTGATTGATTGATTGATTGATTGATTGATTGATTGATTGATTGATTGATTGATTGATTGATTGATTGATGCAGCACCACAGTCAAATAGTGGAGTGGAGTAGGGGAACAGCAAACAGCCAATAAAGCAGCCCGCCCGCTCGCCTGCCCGCCACAATGGACCTACCTGTGTACACTAGATGGATGTGATGGAATGTACTGTCGTCCCTACATTTCAAGAAGAAGTAAGAATTGCAGTTGCAACAAAGCCTTGCTTGCCTACAAAGAGAGCAGCAATTTGGATTTGTTACTATGTTACCTAGAAGAATAACAAACTGTGCAAGGATGGAGGTTGTAGGAGCAAGGAGAAGTTGTCTGTAAAGTTGGTGGATGCCTATTTTCCATTTTGCAGTCCCTTGTCTCCCTCTTGTGGCCTCCTGGAGGCAAATAAATGTGCAAAAAAAAGACAGCCTGGCGGCCGGCTGTTGCAGTGTTGCCCTCTCAGGCAACACTGAGTGACTGACTGAGCCTCACCGTCTTATATAAAGTTCAGACGGAACTTTGCACGTGTCATAGTGGAGCCCTCAGGATTCCAGAGCCAGCTTTCTGACATCATAATGGGGCCTCAGAGATAAAAGCCTGGGCCCAGGCAGTGTTGGTCAGTGCTGCTCAGCAGGCAGCACTGGACTGGATTAAAGCTAATACAAGTTGTGAAGGAACAAGGGGTGGCTGTGGGCATGCACTTACTGCTGCTGCTGCTGCTGCTGCTGCTGCTGCCAGTATTTGCACGGCAGGAGGGCATTTGGGCGTTGCCAAGAAGGCGTTTTTATGTCGATTCCTCCTCTTTCAGCACTGCATTGTGGTGCAAGCAAAAGAAGCAAATCCTGTGTAGCTTCCTCTCCGGCCTTTATTCACCTCCCGCTTAGTAGCTGTAAATGTGTGTGAGCCTGCAGGGCCCCATGGAATTGCCTAGGAGTAGGCTGAATCGCTGCAAGGGGTGAACAGCAGTATTAGGCAGGCTCGGTCAACGCCAGGCCCATTCGGGTTATCGCTTCTCGGCCTTTTGGCTAAGATCAAGTGTAGTATCTGTTCTTATCAGTTTAATATCTGATACGTCCCCTATCTGGGGACCATATATTAAATGGATTTTTAGAACAGGGAGATGGAAATAGAGCTTGCTCTGTCCACTCCACGCATTGACCTGGTATTGCAGTATTTCCAGGACCGGTGCACCCTTCCCTTATGTGTTTACTAAAATCAGATTCCAAAAGTGCTATTTGTGTTTGCTATTGTTTTTGTCTTTCTGATGGGATCTCCCCTTTTAATCCCATTATTTCAACACCTGTTGGACAATGCATGAGTGATAATGAGCTCATTGATTAAATGCAATTAATGAATAGATTGCCACCTCTTGTTGTGTGTCGTCTGTGTTTCTGTGTTTCCGGCATTTCACATTGGAACAGCTCATTCACCTTCCTTGTCTTCTCTCCGCCCTCCCTTTTAGGTAAGTTAAAGAGCTGCACCTGAGCCAGCCACTGATTGATTGATTGATTGATTGATTGATTGATTGATTGATTGATGCAGCACCACAGTCAAATAGTGGAGTGGAGTAGGGGAACAGCAAACAGCCAATAAAGCAGCCCGCCCGCTCGCCTGCCCGCCACAATGGACCTACCTGTGTACACTAGATGGATGTGATGGAATGTACTGTCGTCCCTACATTTCAAGAAGAAGTAAGAATTGCAGTTGCAACAAAGCCTTGCTTGCCTACAAAGAGAGCAGCAATTTGGATTTGTTACTATGTTACCTAGAAGAATAACAAACTGTGCAAGGATGGAGGTTGTAGGAGCAAGGAGAAGTTGTCTGTAAAGTTGGTGGATGCCTATTTTCCATTTTGCAGTCCCTTGTCTCCCTCTTGTGGCCTCCTGGAGGCAAATAAATGTGCAAAAAAAAGACAGCCTGGCGGCCGGCTGTTGCAGTGTTGCCCTCTCAGGCAACACTGAGTGACTGACTGAGCCTCACCGTCTTATATAAAGTTCAGACGGAACTTTGCACGTGTCATAGTGGAGCCCTCAGGATTCCAGAGCCAGCTTTCTGACATCATAATGGGGCCTCAGAGATAAAAGCCTGGGCCCAGGCAGTGTTGGTCAGTGCTGCTCAGCAGGCAGCACTGGACTGGATTAAAGCTAATACAAGTTGTGAAGGAACAAGGGGTGGCTGTGGGCATGCACTTACTGCTGCTGCTGCTGCTGCTGCTGCTGCTGCCAGTATTTGCACGGCAGGAGGGCATTTGGGCGTTGCCAAGAAGGCGTTTTTATGTCGATTCCTCCTCTTTCAGCACTGCATTGTGGTGCAAGCAAAAGAAGCAAATCCTGTGTAGCTTCCTCTCCGGCCTTTATTCACCTCCCGCTTAGTAGCTGTAAATGTGTGTGAGCCTGCAGGGCCCCATGGAATTGCCTAGGAGTAGGCTGAATCGCTGCAAGGGGTGAACAGCAGTATTAGGCAGGCTCGGTCAACGCCAGGCCCATTCGGGTTATCGCTTCTCGGCCTTTTGGCTAAGATCAAGTGTAGTATCTGTTCTTATCAGTTTAATATCTGATACGTCCCCTATCTGGGGACCATATATTAAATGGATTTTTAGAACAGGGAGATGGAAATAGAGCTTGCTCTGTCCACTCCACGCATTGACCTGGTATTGCAGTATTTCCAGGACCGGTGCACCCTTCCCTTATGTGTTTACTAAAATCAGATTCCAAAAGTGCTATTTGTGTTTGCTATTGTTTTTGTCTTTCTGATGGGATCTCCCCTTTTAATCCCATTATTTCAACACCTGTTGGACAATGCATGAGTGATAATGAGCTCATTGATTAAATGCAATTAATGAATAGATTGCCACCTCTTGTTGTGTGTCGTCTGTGTTTCTGTGTTTCCGGCATTTCACATTGGAACAGCTCATTCACCTTCCTTGTCTTCTCTCCGCCCTCCCTTTTAGGTAAGTTAAAGAGCTGCACCTGAGCCAGCCACTGATTGATTGATTGATTGATTGATTGATTGATTGATTGATTGATTGATTGATGCAGCACCACAGTCAAATAGTGGAGTGGAGTAGGGGAACAGCAAACAGCCAATAAAGCAGCCCGCCCGCTCGCCTGCCCGCCACAATGGACCTACCTGTGTACACTAGATGGATGTGATGGAATGTACTGTCGTCCCTACATTTCAAGAAGAAGTAAGAATTGCAGTTGCAACAAAGCCTTGCTTGCCTACAAAGAGAGCAGCAATTTGGATTTGTTACTATGTTACCTAGAAGAATAACAAACTGTGCAAGGATGGAGGTTGTAGGAGCAAGGAGAAGTTGTCTGTAAAGTTGGTGGATGCCTATTTTCCATTTTGCAGTCCCTTGTCTCCCTCTTGTGGCCTCCTGGAGGCAAATAAATGTGCAAAAAAAAGACAGCCTGGCGGCCGGCTGTTGCAGTGTTGCCCTCTCAGGCAACACTGAGTGACTGACTGAGCCTCACCGTCTTATATAAAGTTCAGACGGAACTTTGCACGTGTCATAGTGGAGCCCTCAGGATTCCAGAGCCAGCTTTCTGACATCATAATGGGGCCTCAGAGATAAAAGCCTGGGCCCAGGCAGTGTTGGTCAGTGCTGCTCAGCAGGCAGCACTGGACTGGATTAAAGCTAATACAAGTTGTGAAGGAACAAGGGGTGGCTGTGGGCATGCACTTACTGCTGCTGCTGCTGCTGCTGCTGCTGCTGCCAGTATTTGCACGGCAGGAGGGCATTTGGGCGTTGCCAAGAAGGCGTTTTTATGTCGATTCCTCCTCTTTCAGCACTGCATTGTGGTGCAAGCAAAAGAAGCAAATCCTGTGTAGCTTCCTCTCCGGCCTTTATTCACCTCCCGCTTAGTAGCTGTAAATGTGTGTGAGCCTGCAGGGCCCCATGGAATTGCCTAGGAGTAGGCTGAATCGCTGCAAGGGGTGAACAGCAGTATTAGGCAGGCTCGGTCAACGCCAGGCCCATTCGGGTTATCGCTTCTCCGCCTTTTGGCTAAGATCAAGTGTAGTATCTGTTCTTATCAGTTTAATATCTGATACGTCCCCTATCTGGGGACCATATATTAAATGGATTTTTAGAACAGGGAGATGGAAATAGAGCTTGCTCTGTCCACTCCACGCATTGACCTGGTATTGCAGTATTTCCAGGACCGGTGCACCCTTCCCTTATGTGTTTACTAAAATCAGATTCCAAAAGTGCTATTTGTGTTTGCTATTGTTTTTGTCTTTCTGATGGGATCTCCCCTTTTAATCCCATTATTTCAACACCTGTTGGACAATGCATGAGTGATAATGAGCTCATTGATTAAATGCAATTAATGAATAGATTGCCACCTCTTGTTGTGTGTCGTCTGTGTTTCTGTGTTTCCGGCATTTCACATTGGAACAGCTCATTCACCTTCCTTGTCTTCTCTCCGCCCTCCCTTTTAGGTAAGTTAAAGAGCTGCACCTGAGCCAGCCACTGATTGATTGATTGATTGATTGATTGATTGATTGATTGATTGATTGATTGATGCAGCACCACAGTCAAATAGTGGAGTGGAGTAGGGGAACAGCAAACAGCCAATAAAGCAGCCCGCCCGCTCGCCTGCCCGCCACAATGGACCTACCTGTGTACACTAGATGGATGTGATGGAATGTACTGTCGTCCCTACATTTCAAGAAGAAGTAAGAATTGCAGTTGCAACAAAGCCTTGCTTGCCTACAAAGAGAGCAGCAATTTGGATTTGTTACTATGTTACCTAGAAGAATAACAAACTGTGCAAGGATGGAGGTTGTAGGAGCAAGGAGAAGTTGTCTGTAAAGTTGGTGGATGCCTATTTTCCATTTTGCAGTCCCTTGTCTCCCTCTTGTGGCCTCCTGGAGGCAAATAAATGTGCAAAAAAAAGACAGCCTGGCGGCCGGCTGTTGCAGTGTTGCCCTCTCAGGCAACACTGAGTGACTGACTGAGCCTCACCGTCTTATATAAAGTTCAGACGGAACTTTGCACGTGTCATAGTGGAGCCCTCAGGATTCCAGAGCCAGCTTTCTGACATCATAATGGGGCCTCAGAGATAAAAGCCTGGGCCCAGGCAGTGTTGGTCAGTGCTGCTCAGCAGGCAGCACTGGACTGGATTAAAGCTAATACAAGTTGTGAAGGAACAAGGGGTGGCTGTGGGCATGCACTTACTGCTGCTGCTGCTGCTGCTGCTGCTGCTGCTGCCAGTATTTGCACGGCAGGAGGGCATTTGGGCGTTGCCAAGAAGGCGTTTTTATGTCGATTCCTCCTCTTTCAGCACTGCATTGTGGTGCAAGCAAAAGAAGCAAATCCTGTGTAGCTTCCTCTCCGGCCTTTATTCACCTCCCGCTTAGTAGCTGTAAATGTGTGTGAGCCTGCAGGGCCCCATGGAATTGCCTAGGAGTAGGCTGAATCGCTGCAAGGGGTGAACAGCAGTATTAGGCAGGCTCGGTCAACGCCAGGCCCATTCGGGTTATCGCTTCTCGGCCTTTTGGCTAAGATCAAGTGTAGTATCTGTTCTTATCAGTTTAATATCTGATACGTCCCCTATCTGGGGACCATATATTAAATGGATTTTTAGAACAGGGAGATGGAAATAGAGCTTGCTCTGTCCACTCCACGCATTGACCTGGTATTGCAGTATTTCCAGGACCGGTGCACCCTTCCCTTATGTGTTTACTAAAATCAGATTCCAAAAGTGCTATTTGTGTTTGCTATTGTTTTTGTCTTTCTGATGGGATCTCCCCTTTTAATCCCATTATTTCAACACCTGTTGGACAATGCATGAGTGATAATGAGCTCATTGATTAAATGCAATTAATGAATAGATTGCCACCTCTTGTTGTGTGTCGTCTGTGTTTCTGTGTTTCCGGCATTTCACATTGGAACAGCTCATTCACCTTCCTTGTCTTCTCTCCGCCCTCCCTTTTAGGTAAGTTAAAGAGCTGCACCTGAGCCAGCCACTGATTGATTGATTGATTGATTGATTGATTGATTGATTGATTGATTGATTGATTGATTGATTGATTGATTGATGCAGCACCACAGTCAAATAGTGGAGTGGAGTAGGGGAACAGCAAACAGCCAATAAAGCAGCCCGCCCGCTCGCCTGCCCGCCACAATGGACCTACCTGTGTACACTAGATGGATGTGATGGAATGTACTGTCGTCCCTACATTTCAAGAAGAAGTAAGAATTGCAGTTGCAACAAAGCCTTGCTTGCCTACAAAGAGAGCAGCAATTTGGATTTGTTACTATGTTACCTAGAAGAATAACAAACTGTGCAAGGATGGAGGTTGTAGGAGCAAGGAGAAGTTGTCTGTAAAGTTGGTGGATGCCTATTTTCCATTTTGCAGTCCCTTGTCTCCCTCTTGTGGCCTCCTGGAGGCAAATAAATGTGCAAAAAAAAGACAGCCTGGCGGCCGGCTGTTGCAGTGTTGCCCTCTCAGGCAACACTGAGTGACTGACTGAGCCTCACCGTCTTATATAAAGTTCAGACGGAACTTTGCACGTGTCATAGTGGAGCCCTCAGGATTCCAGAGCCAGCTTTCTGACATCATAATGGGGCCTCAGAGATAAAAGCCTGGGCCCAGGCAGTGTTGGTCAGTGCTGCTCAGCAGGCAGCACTGGACTGGATTAAAGCTAATACAAGTTGTGAAGGAACAAGGGGTGGCTGTGGGCATGCACTTACTGCTGCTGCTGCTGCTGCTGCTGCTGCTGCTGCTGCCAGTATTTGCACGGCAGGAGGGCATTTGGGCGTTGCCAAGAAGGCGTTTTTATGTCGATTCCTCCTCTTTCAGCACTGCATTGTGGTGCAAGCAAAAGAAGCAAATCCTGTGTAGCTTCCTCTCCGGCCTTTATTCACCTCCCGCTTAGTAGCTGTAAATGTGTGTGAGCCTGCAGGGCCCCATGGAATTGCCTAGGAGTAGGCTGAATCGCTGCAAGGGGTGAACAGCAGTATTAGGCAGGCTCGGTCAACGCCAGGCCCATTCGGGTTATCGCTTCTCGGCCTTTTGGCTAAGATCAAGTGTAGTATCTGTTCTTATCAGTTTAATATCTGATACGTCCCCTATCTGGGGACCATATATTAAATGGATTTTTAGAACAGGGAGATGGAAATAGAGCTTGCTCTGTCCACTCCACGCATTGACCTGGTATTGCAGTATTTCCAGGACCGGTGCACCCTTCCCTTATGTGTTTACTAAAATCAGATTCCAAAAGTGCTATTTGTGTTTGCTATTGTTTTTGTCTTTCTGATGGGATCTCCCCTTTTAATCCCATTATTTCAACACCTGTTGGACAATGCATGAGTGATAATGAGCTCATTGATTAAATGCAATTAATGAATAGATTGCCACCTCTTGTTGTGTGTCGTCTGTGTTTCTGTGTTTCCGGCATTTCACATTGGAACAGCTCATTCACCTTCCTTGTCTTCTCTCCGCCCTCCCTTTTAGGTAAGTTAAAGAGCTGCACCTGAGCCAGCCACTGATTGATTGATTGATTGATTGATTGATTGATTGATTGATTGATTGATTGATTGATTGATTGATTGATGCAGCACCACAGTCAAATAGTGGAGTGGAGTAGGGGAACAGCAAACAGCCAATAAAGCAGCCCGCCCGCTCGCCTGCCCGCCACAATGGACCTACCTGTGTACACTAGATGGATGTGATGGAATGTACTGTCGTCCCTACATTTCAAGAAGAAGTAAGAATTGCAGTTGCAACAAAGCCTTGCTTGCCTACAAAGAGAGCAGCAATTTGGATTTGTTACTATGTTACCTAGAAGAATAACAAACTGTGCAAGGATGGAGGTTGTAGGAGCAAGGAGAAGTTGTCTGTAAAGTTGGTGGATGCCTATTTTCCATTTTGCAGTCCCTTGTCTCCCTCTTGTGGCCTCCTGGAGGCAAATAAATGTGCAAAAAAAAGACAGCCTGGCGGCCGGCTGTTGCAGTGTTGCCCTCTCAGGCAACACTGAGTGACTGACTGAGCCTCACCGTCTTATATAAAGTTCAGACGGAACTTTGCACGTGTCATAGTGGAGCCCTCAGGATTCCAGAGCCAGCTTTCTGACATCATAATGGGGCCTCAGAGATAAAAGCCTGGGCCCAGGCAGTGTTGGTCAGTGCTGCTCAGCAGGCAGCACTGGACTGGATTAAAGCTAATACAAGTTGTGAAGGAACAAGGGGTGGCTGTGGGCATGCACTTACTGCTGCTGCTGCTGCTGCTGCTGCTGCTGCCAGTATTTGCACGGCAGGAGGGCATTTGGGCGTTGCCAAGAAGGCGTTTTTATGTCGATTCCTCCTCTTTCAGCACTGCATTGTGGTGCAAGCAAAAGAAGCAAATCCTGTGTAGCTTCCTCTCCGGCCTTTATTCACCTCCCGCTTAGTAGCTGTAAATGTGTGTGAGCCTGCAGGGCCCCATGGAATTGCCTAGGAGTAGGCTGAATCGCTGCAAGGGGTGAACAGCAGTATTAGGCAGGCTCGGTCAACGCCAGGCCCATTCGGGTTATCGCTTCTCGGCCTTTTGGCTAAGATCAAGTGTAGTATCTGTTCTTATCAGTTTAATATCTGATACGTCCCCTATCTGGGGACCATATATTAAATGGATTTTTAGAACAGGGAGATGGAAATAGAGCTTGCTCTGTCCACTCCACGCATTGACCTGGTATTGCAGTATTTCCAGGACCGGTGCACCCTTCCCTTATGTGTTTACTAAAATCAGATTCCAAAAGTGCTATTTGTGTTTGCTATTGTTTTTGTCTTTCTGATGGGATCTCCCCTTTTAATCCCATTATTTCAACACCTGTTGGACAATGCATGAGTGATAATGAGCTCATTGATTAAATGCAATTAATGAATAGATTGCCACCTCTTGTTGTGTGTCGTCTGTGTTTCTGTGTTTCCGGCATTTCACATTGGAACAGCTCATTCACCTTCCTTGTCTTCTCTCCGCCCTCCCTTTTAGGTAAGTTAAAGAGCTGCACCTGAGCCAGCCACTGATTGATTGATTGATTGATTGATTGATTGATTGATTGATTGATTGATTGATTGATTGATTGATTGATTGATGCAGCACCACAGTCAAATAGTGGAGTGGAGTAGGGGAACAGCAAACAGCCAATAAAGCAGCCCGCCCGCTCGCCTGCCCGCCACAATGGACCTACCTGTGTACACTAGATGGATGTGATGGAATGTACTGTCGTCCCTACATTTCAAGAAGAAGTAAGAATTGCAGTTGCAACAAAGCCTTGCTTGCCTACAAAGAGAGCAGCAATTTGGATTTGTTACTATGTTACCTAGAAGAATAACAAACTGTGCAAGGATGGAGGTTGTAGGAGCAAGGAGAAGTTGTCTGTAAAGTTGGTGGATGCCTATTTTCCATTTTGCAGTCCCTTGTCTCCCTCTTGTGGCCTCCTGGAGGCAAATAAATGTGCAAAAAAAAGACAGCCTGGCGGCCGGCTGTTGCAGTGTTGCCCTCTCAGGCAACACTGAGTGACTGACTGAGCCTCACCGTCTTATATAAAGTTCAGACGGAACTTTGCACGTGTCATAGTGGAGCCCTCAGGATTCCAGAGCCAGCTTTCTGACATCATAATGGGGCCTCAGAGATAAAAGCCTGGGCCCAGGCAGTGTTGGTCAGTGCTGCTCAGCAGGCAGCACTGGACTGGATTAAAGCTAATACAAGTTGTGAAGGAACAAGGGGTGGCTGTGGGCATGCACTTACTGCTGCTGCTGCTGCTGCTGCTGCTGCTGCCAGTATTTGCACGGCAGGAGGGCATTTGGGCGTTGCCAAGAAGGCGTTTTTATGTCGATTCCTCCTCTTTCAGCACTGCATTGTGGTGCAAGCAAAAGAAGCAAATCCTGTGTAGCTTCCTCTCCGGCCTTTATTCACCTCCCGCTTAGTAGCTGTAAATGTGTGTGAGCCTGCAGGGCCCCATGGAATTGCCTAGGAGTAGGCTGAATCGCTGCAAGGGGTGAACAGCAGTATTAGGCAGGCTCGGTCAACGCCAGGCCCATTCGGGTTATCGCTTCTCGGCCTTTTGGCTAAGATCAAGTGTAGTATCTGTTCTTATCAGTTTAATATCTGATACGTCCCCTATCTGGGGACCATATATTAAATGGATTTTTAGAACAGGGAGATGGAAATAGAGCTTGCTCTGTCCACTCCACGCATTGACCTGGTATTGCAGTATTTCCAGGACCGGTGCACCCTTCCCTTATGTGTTTACTAAAATCAGATTCCAAAAGTGCTATTTGTGTTTGCTATTGTTTTTGTCTTTCTGATGGGATCTCCCCTTTTAATCCCATTATTTCAACACCTGTTGGACAATGCATGAGTGATAATGAGCTCATTGATTAAATGCAATTAATGAATAGATTGCCACCTCTTGTTGTGTGTCGTCTGTGTTTCTGTGTTTCCGGCATTTCACATTGGAACAGCTCATTCACCTTCCTTGTCTTCTCTCCGCCCTCCCTTTTAGGTAAGTTAAAGAGCTGCACCTGAGCCAGCCACTGATTGATTGATTGATTGATTGATTGATTGATTGATTGATTGATTGATTGATTGATTGATGCAGCACCACAGTCAAATAGTGGAGTGGAGTAGGGGAACAGCAAACAGCCAATAAAGCAGCCCGCCCGCTCGCCTGCCCGCCACAATGGACCTACCTGTGTACACTAGATGGATGTGATGGAATGTACTGTCGTCCCTACATTTCAAGAAGAAGTAAGAATTGCAGTTGCAACAAAGCCTTGCTTGCCTACAAAGAGAGCAGCAATTTGGATTTGTTACTATGTTACCTAGAAGAATAACAAACTGTGCAAGGATGGAGGTTGTAGGAGCAAGGAGAAGTTGTCTGTAAAGTTGGTGGATGCCTATTTTCCATTTTGCAGTCCCTTGTCTCCCTCTTGTGGCCTCCTGGAGGCAAATAAATGTGCAAAAAAAAGACAGCCTGGCGGCCGGCTGTTGCAGTGTTGCCCTCTCAGGCAACACTGAGTGACTGACTGAGCCTCACCGTCTTATATAAAGTTCAGACGGAACTTTGCACGTGTCATAGTGGAGCCCTCAGGATTCCAGAGCCAGCTTTCTGACATCATAATGGGGCCTCAGAGATAAAAGCCTGGGCCCAGGCAGTGTTGGTCAGTGCTGCTCAGCAGGCAGCACTGGACTGGATTAAAGCTAATACAAGTTGTGAAGGAACAAGGGGTGGCTGTGGTCATGCACTTACTGCTGCTGCTGCTGCTGCTGCTGCTGCTGCTGCTGCTGCCGCCAGTATTTGCACGGCAGGAGGGCATTTGGGCGTTGCCAAGAAGGCGTTTTTATGTCGATTCCTCCTCTTTCAGCACTGCATTGTGGTGCAAGCAAAAGAAGCAAATCCTGTGTAGCTTCCTCTCCGGCCTTTATTCACCTCCCGCTTAGTAGCTGTAAATGTGTGTGAGCCTGCAGGGCCCCATGGAATTGCCTAGGAGTAGGCTGAATCGCTGCAAGGGGTGAACAGCAGTATTAGGCAGGCTCGGTCAACGCCAGGCCCATTCGGGTTATCGCTTCTCGGCCTTTTGGCTAAGATCAAGTGTAGTATCTGTTCTTATCAGTTTAATATCTGATACGTCCCCTATCTGGGGACCATATATTAAATGGATTTTTAGAACAGGGAGATGGAAATAGAGCTTGCTCTGTCCACTCCACGCATTGACCTGGTATTGCAGTATTTCCAGGACCGGTGCACCCTTCCCTTATGTGTTTACTAAAATCAGATTCCAAAAGTGCTATTTGTGTTTGCTATTGTTTTTGTCTTTCTGATGGGATCTCCCCTTTTAATCCCATTATTTCAACACCTGTTGGACAATGCATGAGTGATAATGAGCTCATTGATTAAATGCAATTAATGAATAGATTGCCACCTCTTGTTGTGTGTCGTCTGTGTTTCTGTGTTTCCGGCATTTCACATTGGAACAGCTCATTCACCTTCCTTGTCTTCTCTCCGCCCTCCCTTTTAGGTAAGTTAAAGAGCTGCACCTGAGCCAGCCACTGATTGATTGATTGATTGATTGATTGATTGATTGATTGATTGATTGATTGATTGATGCAGCACCACAGTCAAATAGTGGAGTGGAGTAGGGGAACAGCAAACAGCCAATAAAGCAGCCCGCCCGCTCGCCTGCCCGCCACAATGGACCTACCTGTGTACACTAGATGGATGTGATGGAATGTACTGTCGTCCCTACATTTCAAGAAGAAGTAAGAATTGCAGTTGCAACAAAGCCTTGCTTGCCTACAAAGAGAGCAGCAATTTGGATTTGTTACTATGTTACCTAGAAGAATAACAAACTGTGCAAGGATGGAGGTTGTAGGAGCAAGGAGAAGTTGTCTGTAAAGTTGGTGGATGCCTATTTTCCATTTTGCAGTCCCTTGTCTCCCTCTTGTGGCCTCCTGGAGGCAAATAAATGTGCAAAAAAAAGACAGCCTGGCGGCCGGCTGTTGCAGTGTTGCCCTCTCAGGCAACACTGAGTGACTGACTGAGCCTCACCGTCTTATATAAAGTTCAGACGGAACTTTGCACGTGTCATAGTGGAGCCCTCAGGATTCCAGAGCCAGCTTTCTGACATCATAATGGGGCCTCAGAGATAAAAGCCTGGGCCCAGGCAGTGTTGGTCAGTGCTGCTCAGCAGGCAGCACTGGACTGGATTAAAGCTAATACAAGTTGTGAAGGAACAAGGGGTGGCTGTGGGCATGCACTTACTGCTGCTGCTGCTGCTGCTGCTGCCAGTATTTGCACGGCAGGAGGGCATTTGGGCGTTGCCAAGAAGGCGTTTTTATGTCGATTCCTCCTCTTTCAGCACTGCATTGTGGTGCAAGCAAAAGAAGCAAATCCTGTGTAGCTTCCTCTCCGGCCTTTATTCACCTCCCGCTTAGTAGCTGTAAATGTGTGTGAGCCTGCAGGGCCCCATGGAATTGCCTAGGAGTAGGCTGAATCGCTGCAAGGGGTGAACAGCAGTATTAGGCAGGCTCGGTCAACGCCAGGCCCATTCGGGTTATCGCTTCTCGGCCTTTTGGCTAAGATCAAGTGTAGTATCTGTTCTTATCAGTTTAATATCTGATACGTCCCCTATCTGGGGACCATATATTAAATGGATTTTTAGAACAGGGAGATGGAAATAGAGCTTGCTCTGTCCACTCCACGCATTGACCTGGTATTGCAGTATTTCCAGGACCGGTGCACCCTTCCCTTATGTGTTTACTAAAATCAGATTCCAAAAGTGCTATTTGTGTTTGCTATTGTTTTTGTCTTTCTGATGGGATCTCCCCTTTTAATCCCATTATTTCAACACCTGTTGGACAATGCATGAGTGATAATGAGCTCATTGATTAAATGCAATTAATGAATAGATTGCCACCTCTTGTTGTGTGTCGTCTGTGTTTCTGTGTTTCCGGCATTTCACATTGGAACAGCTCATTCACCTTCCTTGTCTTCTCTCCGCCCTCCCTTTTAGGTAAGTTAAAGAGCTGCACCTGAGCCAGCCACTGATTGATTGATTGATTGATTGATTGATTGATTGATTGATTGATTGATTGATGCAGCACCACAGTCAAATAGTGGAGTGGAGTAGGGGAACAGCAAACAGCCAATAAAGCAGCCCGCCCGCTCGCCTGCCCGCCACAATGGACCTACCTGTGTACACTAGATGGATGTGATGGAATGTACTGTCGTCCCTACATTTCAAGAAGAAGTAAGAATTGCAGTTGCAACAAAGCCTTGCTTGCCTACAAAGAGAGCAGCAATTTGGATTTGTTACTATGTTACCTAGAAGAATAACAAACTGTGCAAGGATGGAGGTTGTAGGAGCAAGGAGAAGTTGTCTGTAAAGTTGGTGGATGCCTATTTTCCATTTTGCAGTCCCTTGTCTCCCTCTTGTGGCCTCCTGGAGGCAAATAAATGTGCAAAAAAAAGACAGCCTGGCGGCCGGCTGTTTGTTGCAGTGTTGCCCTCTCAGGCAACACTGAGTGACTGACTGAGCCTCACCGTCTTATATAAAGTTCAGACGGAACTTTGCACGTGTCATAGTGGAGCCCTCAGGATTCCAGAGCCAGCTTTCTGACATCATAATGGGGCCTCAGAGATAAAAGCCTGGGCCCAGGCAGTGTTGGTCAGTGCTGCTCAGCAGGCAGCACTGGACTGGATTAAAGCTAATACAAGTTGTGAAGGAACAAGGGGTGGCTGTGGGCATGCACTTACTGCTGCTGCTGCTGCTGCTGCTGCTGCCAGTATTTGCACGGCAGGAGGGCATTTGGGCGTTGCCAAGAAGGCGTTTTTATGTCGATTCCTCCTCTTTCAGCACTGCATTGTGGTGCAAGCAAAAGAAGCAAATCCTGTGTAGCTTCCTCTCCGGCCTTTATTCACCTCCCGCTTAGTAGCTGTAAATGTGTGTGAGCCTGCAGGGCCCCATGGAATTGCCTAGGAGTAGGCTGAATCGCTGCAAGGGGTGAACAGCAGTATTAGGCAGGCTCGGTCAACGCCAGGCCCATTCGGGTTATCGCTTCTCGGCCTTTTGGCTAAGATCAAGTGTAGTATCTGTTCTTATCAGTTTAATATCTGATACGTCCCCTATCTGGGGACCATATATTAAATGGATTTTTAGAACAGGGAGATGGAAATAGAGCTTGCTCTGTCCACTCCACGCATTGACCTGGTATTGCAGTATTTCCAGGACCGGTGCACCCTTCCCTTATGTGTTTACTAAAATCAGATTCCAAAAGTGCTATTTGTGTTTGCTATTGTTTTTGTCTTTCTGATGGGATCTCCCCTTTTAATCCCATTATTTCAACACCTGTTGGACAATGCATGAGTGATAATGAGCTCATTGATTAAATGCAATTAATGAATAGATTGCCACCTCTTGTTGTGTGTCGTCTGTGTTTCTGTGTTTCCGGCATTTCACATTGGAACAGCTCATTCACCTTCCTTGTCTTCTCTCCGCCCTCCCTTTTAGGTAAGTTAAAGAGCTGCACCTGAGTCAGCCACTGATTGATTGATTGATTGATTGATTGATTGATTGATTGATTGATTGATTGATGCAGCACCACAGTCAAATAGTGGAGTGGAGTAGGGGAACAGCAAACAGCCAATAAAGCAGCCCGCCCGCTCGCCTGCCCGCCACAATGGACCTACCTGTGTACACTAGATGGATGTGATGGAATGTACTGTCGTC